>NW_013171836.1:5000-102679 GCF_000151665.1 Blastocystis hominis
AATATTCACTCGATCGAAATGTGTACTATCCATTATTCTATTCATTTTCACTTTTGGAATGCTAACCTCGCTTTAAGTACTCTTTTCTTTTCCTTTCTATTCGATTATTAAGTAAATTGAATGTATTTAAAGAGTGGAATTGCGATTTTGAAGGTACAGCGCTTTCAGTATAACAGGTCGCACAATTTATTATTACTATGCATCTATACACATTGTACAATATATTAGTAGAAGAATGAGAGCTTTCTGAGAGTCACACAATTCAAAAACCTAAATAGTGTTATATTGTTGTATAATATGATCTCTTCATCATTTTGGTTTACATTATTTGTAACCCTTCTCTACATTCATTATCACATCAGGGTTATCCTTGTTCTATTGTGGTTACATATATACACACCTCAAATTGCAAAATAAACACTAGTTACACTCCAATTCAAGCTTCTTCATTTTATTAACACATATATATATATATACTCACATTCACATCCTATATACAAAATTACACATTCAATCACGAAACCAAGACCTTCAACAAACAAACTTCCCATTTCCACTATCTACAATTATGGATAGATTGTCCGCTACCCATATTATCTATCTATATTGATTTTTCTAGAGACAATACAGAAAGTGCTCAGTTCAAACCTACTCTGTTTTTTTTCTTGTTTGTTCTATTTATTTATTTATCAACATGTCCTTATTAGAGATTAACTATTATTATCAAAAACCAACAAATTGTGAAACACAAGGTCAACCAATTAACATTCCATATATATATATATATATCACCGTGTTCCATTCTATGTCCACATTACGAATATAGAATCACAATTATGATAGGTGTCTAAATGACTTTGAAAATCAACATTCTAAAACAAGAAATGGAGTTTCTTTTTCTTATTCTTATTCTTTTTGATTCAATAAGGAATCACAAATCACTGGATTGTCTATTATTTTAACAATTTGTATTCTATATGGTCTATTGAATAATATTGAAAAACAAAAAGCGATAAAAGTGAAGGTGTAAAAGTGGTCTGTACTTTTCCAAGAATTCTATTTATGGAAACATTGTACTCGTTGTGTACAATACGCAGATAATAGTAGAGATCGATTTGGAGATACTTGTTTCCAAACTGTCTCCGATATTCATTTCATATGTTCTCGGTGTGCCTAAGAGAAGTGTTGGATCACAACACATCAAGAGTAGGAGCGAAGGAAGTGTATATGGAGAGTACCAAGAATCTGGATAGAGGACTACGAACCAATCCACAAAGACAATAATCCATGGAGATATCGAGTATTCATGGCCTCCTAACATGCCTGGGATCTCACCACTTTCACTTCACACAAAGTACTAGTATTTCACACAACAAATATCATGAATTGAATTGAATTGAATTGATTGGATTAGCTAATCAGGTGTGGGAGTTCGTTATTGTTGAGTGATATGATAACACCCGATAAACTCGTATTGATGGTGTTGAAACGCCTTCAAAAGCACGTGACAAGACGAGTTGAAAATTGATTGTACTTGGAGAAGAAGTATACGATTCTTGATGAAGTGTATCCACAAGGAAGACTGGTTTTCCACAGTTTAGGAAGAATGAGAGGTTAGTGAAGAGCTGAAGGACGTCAACGAAGAGTTCGGTGGAGGTGTGTGTGAAAGAACCGGTTGAAAGTACTGAAGATAATCGGTTAAAAGAAGAAGTTGCGCAGATAGGTAGATAAAGAAGAAGAAGAAGAAGAATGCAAGGACTCTTATAAGAAGTTGAGAGAGGACAGTGAGAGAAAACAGCCTGAGATAATCCCAAAGAAGGCAGAAATGAAGAAGACGAAGGTGAAGAAGCATTCTAGTGATAAGAAATCAAAATCAAGAAGGACTGCTACGAAATCTCCCAACCACGGCAAAACTCCGATAAAAACGCAAGAGAAGAATAGTGAGAACCGTGTGAAGAGACCTGGAGGTGAAAAGGAAGAAGTGGTGTTGCGACACATGGAGAGTAAAAGAGTGCGTTTGGAAGAGGAGGTCAAGCCGATTGAACCAAAAGAGGTTTCGCCTTCAACAAAGGTAGAGTCGAGTTTGCTGGAAGAGAAGAAGGATTATGAGCTGCCCTGTGAAGAAGTGAAGAAGAAGAAGGAGAAAGAGAGCGAGAGCAAGAGCAGTATATTGATGGTAAGTTGTTCGGAGCAAAATGTTGATTCTCCCTATGTGTGGTAAACGATTTTTCGATTTTTTCAACTTTGTGTGGTGTAGAGGAAATAAGAAAGAGAATGCAAAGAAGACATTGGGAAACTCAAATTCGACAGGAATATTGAGTTCTGAAGCGGCTGTGAAAGAAGAATCGGGCGCGAATAAGAATGAAGCCAGCTTAAGTATGAGTGGGAAGAAGACGATGGATAGTGAATATATGAGTGAATATAGTATGGAAAAGATAGTCAGTGATGACAAAGAAGACTTGAAGGTTTTGTGTAGTGATAATGAGAGGAAGCGAGAGTGCGATTCATTATAAAGGACGAATACGGTCCAACAGAAGAATGTCCCGCCGCATAAGAAGGTTCATTCTGAAATGTCGGATAAGAATGCGAATTTGGATACACCACTTGATTTGGTGGATGAGAGATGGATTTGTAGTAAATTGAGCTCAATTCGTTCCGACAGTAAATTTGCCTTCCCATCTGGGAAATTGAACACCGATTTATGTGCTTTGTCTTATCTTAGGGAAGAGAGAGGACATGGGTGAGAGAGTTGCAGGATGCGATGGGAGTACTGGAATTCGTTGGAAATGACCACTTTTGGAGGAGATATGGTACCATCCAAGATAGAGAGAAGGAGGCGAGGTACAGTACCATATAGAATGATTGAGAGTGGGTAGAGAAGAGTACAAGAAGCTGAAACCAATTCTGGAAGCCAAGAAGAAGAACGAAGAACGAAGCAAGAAACGAGAATGAAGGATATTGATCTAGAAGCCAAGGCATCAGAGAAGAAATCACAGGCAGAGAGATAGGGAGAAAAAGGTACTTGCATTGTTTCTACGACTGCTTCGACGACTGCTAATTCGACGTTTTCGACTGCGGATTCTGGTGACGCGTGTCAAGTTTCTACTCATATCGCTGTGGACAACCGATTTCGCCCATAACTATTGTGTAAGGACCCGGTGGATTTGAGAGGCTCGCTACGTGGCTTTGGTGATTGTAGTGTTATTCCGAGAGGATCCTTGGGACGGAGGGTCATACAAAGAATTTATTGTGCGGACTGGAGAGACATTGTTAAGGGTTCGATGAGAAATGGTTTTGGCTCTGTGTGTACCTCGTCTGGGGAGAATCGTGGTTCGGATAGCCATGGGAGGGATAATTGGGTCCCGAACACAGGAAGGAAGGATTGTGAGAAAATCCTGACACCGTATATTGGTTGTGGATAGTCTTTTGGGGAGTAGGTTGAGTTGGTCGGTTGTGAGGAACTAGCAAGATTCTTGCAAAGGACTTACTATGAACGGCTCACTCTATATGGTATATGGCATAAAGGGATAGCAAGCAGACCCCGGAGGTGGGCTAATGGGAAGAAGTCCAAGGGTGGAAGGTATTGAAGTACTAGACGGTGAACAACCCGCTCAAGATCTCCTGCAGGTCAATAAGTTGTTTGTTTGTTAACCCCATTTTCTTGCCTAGGATAGCTGTTCTGTTTCTCGTATTTTCATTTTCATATTGTGAGGTGGTAGAGTGTGGTAGAGAGAACGGATTTGCGATGAGTGAAAGGACAAACTATGGGAGCAAGAGCTGTAGGTTTGTAGAAGCGGAGCGTGTGTGGAACTTGGGAGAATGGGACAAGAAGGCGGAGTATGCGAACTGCTGTGGACACGGTCTTCGCCTCTGATTGATGGGAGCCGAGTGAACTGGAATGGCCAGTGGGAGGAGGCGAGTTCCAAGACGGTGCAGTTCTGCATTTGTGGGTCTGTGGAGCATGGGAAGGTGGGGGTGTGCGTGGTGCGGGCGCTGTGGGAAGTGTTGGAATGGAAGAGAGGTGAGGTGCGTGGCGGTGGTGTGCCCCGCGGACGAAGCGGCGGGGTAGCCGGAAGGGCACTTGGGGCAAGTGTTGGATACGAAGTGCGATGTGGACTAGTGGGGCATGATCACGGATGGGTGCAACGCCTATCAGCAGTGGGAATCGATCGATCGATCGATAGGGGACGGGCTCCTGCCAGCCCATCCTGCCGATGCTGCGCTGCGCTGCGCTGCGTGGCGGGCGATGGGGCGAGGGACGTGGCGCTGTGGACGATGGGAGATGGGAAGCAATCCGCGATGTACTGCACGAGCAATGTGGGTGTGGGCGAGGTGATCAACGACCCATTCGAGCCCATGAACATCCACATCGTGTTTGAATTGGCCGAGGCCACGTTCTCCTATCCCACCACCGCGATCTCCATCTCCGACTACACCATTGCCTTCGCCTTCGCCTTCGCCTTCGATGGCTCCTTCCCGCGGTTCTGCGAAGGCACGCACGCTCTACATCAATGCCAACAGGTTGGTGTCCCGAAACGGCCTCCCCTTCCCCGCGGAAACCCTCATCGCGACCTTCTCGACTCGCGCCGGCGCTCGGTTGGCGTTCGGTTGGCGTTCGGTTGGCGTTCGGTTGGCGTTCGGTTGGCGTTCGGTTGTGGCCTGCTCGGATTGTGGAGAGCGCGATTGGTATGAGGGAAGTGGAGTAGGCGCAGCGCAGCGCAGCGTGTCTGTGCAGATGGAGGTTCCCTGGAGCAGTGGCATCTCCGATGAAGCCCCGATGGATGGCCTTGATGGGCAGCAATGTGCAGAGCCAGTTCTTCGAGACGCGCTCCGTGTTGGTGGCGGGCGCCATTGTGAACAGCGTGATGGCCATCAGCTGGCGTGTCCGCAAGGGCGCCTCCTGGTCCGCCTTCGCGTCCTTCTCCGTCTACCGCCCCGTCGTGCTGCTGCCTCCCTGCCTGCCTCCCTCCCTCCGCGCCCGTCGTGCTGCTGCCGCCTTCGAAGCCACGCAGGTGCGCTGGGTCTGGTGGTGGTGCGAGCTCTTCGTGCAGGCCTTGGTTGGCTCCCACTCCCAGCTCTTCGCCGCCGACGCGCTCCTCCAAGAGGGCGACGTCCAGCAACCCGAGCTCTCTCTCTCTCTCTCTCTCTCTCGATGCGTGCGTGGCCTACTGGGTGCGCGTGGCGCTGTGCTCCGCCGCGTGCTCCATCCTCTCCGAGGCCTCCTCTCCCATCACCCTCGCCGCGTATGTCGTCGCGCCCGGCGCGGTGCAGAACCTCGAGGTGGCCGCGCTCTCCTCGACCTCGCTGCGCGTGCAGTGGGCAGAGCCGGCGGAGCTGGGCGGCGCCAGCATTCGGTACTACGTGGTGCGACGCTCGTGGATGGCGTCGATGGCCGTGATCCAGAGCGAGAGCGAGAGCGAGAGCGAGAGCGAGAGCGAGAGCGAGAGCGAGAGCGAGAGCGAGAGCGAGAGCGAGAGCGAGGTCGCCAGCACGAACTGCTTCCTGGACCTGCAGAGCGTGCAGAGCGTGCAGAGCGTGCAGAGCGTGCAGAGCGTGCAGAGCGTGCAGAGCGTGCAGCACGCGCCCATCTATCTGAGCGTGGCCGCGTTCACCGGGTATCTCTCCCGCCAAGAGAAGATCCCCGCGGTTCTGTATGCGGTGTGTGTGGAATCAGGCGGAGGGCATTGAGTGGGACTGTGCGATGGCGATTACCGGATCCTTCCATGATCTCTGCACCGCCACATGCGAGCTTCGCGCTCCCGCCACTTCCTCCTTCCTCCTTCCTCCTTCCGCCGAACCGTCTGGTTCCCCGCGGGACGCGATGTGTGTCACGTGTTGGAGGGTGGGATCCCCGCGACTTCCTACACGCTGGAGTGCGTCCCGAGCGAAGTGGGCAGTGCCGAGTGGATGGGCAGGCAATTCGGAGTGTCCACGATGGCCACGTCGGAATTCGTTGGGTGTTGGTGGTGGACGGCGAGCCAACCTCCTCGCTCACCGGTTCGCTCTGGGTGTGGGTGTGGGTGTGGGTGTGAGTGAGCAGGAATCTGGTGGGCGATGGGGTGGGGTCCGTGGCTCCCTACGAAGGTGTGCAGAGTCGACCGGGCTCTCTGGATCTCTTCCTGTCCAACTGGGCGCAGAACGCCACCGTGGTCTCCGTCACCCAGCCCCTCCGCTTCCGCCTCCGCCTCCGCCTCCGCCTCCGCTTCCTCTTCGCCTACGATGTGACCGGCGCGCTCATCCGCGCCCACCTCGTCGATCACGCCTGGTGCGCCGTGGGTCGCGATGTTTCCACGTTTCCACGATCCAGACCGATTTGGCAGTTGCTGAGAGAAAGAAAGAGAGAAATGGTTGCGGTGTTTGGTTTGGAAGATAGATGGATGGATGGATGGATGAATAGATGGAATTGTAGAGATGTGGAATGGTTGAAGCGTTGTAGGATTTGAATGAGAATCGAAAATGTGTTTAGGAAGGAAAGAAAATGTAGATTTAGAGTGTGTAGGGTGTTGGAACGATTTAGAAACATGAACAGAATAATCCAGAACGAGGAACCAAACGACTCTAGTTGATAATAATAATAATAATAATAGAGTGCTGTGAATTGATAGTTGAAACTAACAAAGAAAGAGAGAAAGAAAGTGTATTTAGAGTTAGTTGGTTGGTTTAGGATAAGGAAATGATAGAAAATGGAGTGAATGGTTAACGATGTGCGAAGATAGGTTCTTTGTGTGAAAATCACTGGATCAAAACCAATTTCCATTCCATTCGATTTGATTTACTAGTTTTACTAGTTTGAATTGTTTTCAAACCCAACCAGTCCCAAGTCAAAATGATTTGGCTAGAATCATGGATGGATAGATTGGATTATCGAAATAATAATAATAATAATAATAATGATAATATAGACTATTTAGACAAAGTGGAGTGAGCAACCAAATCCTTGCTTCCTAACACGATTTCACTATGATATCATAAATATACAACCTATACAGACATAGTAGACAACAAAATGGACTTTTCCATTCTGAGTGTTTCCAAACAATCCTGATATTATAAATATTATAAATATCTATACCTCCGAACTATTTTAACCACAAAAATGTGAACAAAGTGATGCGAAACACAAGTGAGTACTTCACTTGGAAATCTTGGATCCAATGTGTATATGGTAGCACTCTATCATAATTTTTAAATATGAAGAATACTTAGGTGTAAAGAAACAAACTGATCTCTCTGTTTTCTTCATAAATTCTTTATATTTGGCTACAAATTACGGATTCAAAGAGTAGAGGCTAAGGATATGTGATTATAAATAGGTAGAATGCAAGAACTTAAGGGAAGCGAATTTCTCCTGGACGGTTACATAACGCTTGGTAAAGCAAAGGAAATCACTATTGGCGGCTGCAAGTATAGCCTCCAATATTATCAAGGCGATCACGAGGCTGAATACACGTTGACGAGAGCTGGGAAGGTTTGCCTATTCCAAAATGGCATACTAAAAATGTGTTACGAGGTGGATGCGAACGGGAGCGAAATCGGTGACTTTACGCGATTTGATAATGGATGTGTCGCTGTTGTCCAATCTTTTGACGAAATCTGGGACAACAAGAATTTTCATCGTATAATAAACCATGTCCGAGGCGAGCGTATGGAAATCTATTCGCATGCGAGTGATCACCTGATTTATCACGGTGAGTTCAACGAGAAGCGAGAACGAGAAGGATGGGGCATCGCGTATGACGATAAAACGGGTGCCATGCTGCTCGAGGGAATCTGGAAGGGGAACAAGCTGGTGGAGATCATCCGCAAGATCGAAGGAACCATCATGACGGAGTTCAAGCGAAACGGTAACAACACCATCGCTTCGAATCGAATTCCCCTGTTTGTGGGTGAATTCGTTTATGATGAATCGAAAGAATCGTTTCTTCGAAATGGTCGAGGATACTGGATCGATGAAGAAACTCGGATTGCTACTCGCGAAGTGGAATGGAAAGATGGAGTGGAAGTGAGTGGAAGAGATCTCTATGATGGATGGCATATTCATTCATTCACTCACTCAATATTGTTTATTTAATACTATTGCTATGTTAATCACATTGCATTTCACATTGTTTTGTTGATCAAATAGAAAGCAAGGTTATCATTCATAGGATTCATGGATTCCATCCATCATATTATTCAATCGATTGTTTTGTTTAATGATACTATGATTCCTATTCACCATTTCACTCTATGAACCACATTCCTTTCTCTGCAATATCATTCTTTGTACTCAATATGGATGGTCATTGTGACAGAAGAGAATCGAAGTATCAACAGAGAATCAATACAATAATCCACTTGTCAAATAGAAATGATGGATTTTGCATTCTACATACTACTGCCATCCTCTCTATTACGAATCAAACCATTCCAACAGTATTCACTATTGTGAGTTCGATTGTTGCAAAACAAGATCAACTACCACATAATTGATATATTTTGAAGAACATACATCCATTATAGACTTAATAGAACAGCCATTCTGACATGAGAGAATAAAGGTGATGAAAATGCGTAATATTTTACAATTATAGCTATAAGTATCTAAATATAACACAAGAATATATGAATAGATGGAAATGCACCGAAATATAGAAAAATAGGAATGGGTGGAGAAAATGAGGTTTTATTATATGTATTCTAGTTTGTAACACACCAGCATATCACAGCCATACACAATAATCCATGACGTGTGTTCTATCGAGAAATAATGAAACAGATCTTGTTTCCAAAAATACCGTTTTACCATATTTCTTTTCATTTCGATGCAAAACATTGCTGATTTTGTCAATTCTGCTATCAGTAACTATCACATTGATAGTTCCATTATTCAAAATGTGCAGGGATGCTTGGGTAAAGAAATGAAACCAAATGGCTGGATTTCACTCATATTGAGTACTAGAGAATGTATAGTATTGCAATTCAATAATGGAGTATTCATGAATCAAGGATTTGTCCTCAATGAGCAGAAAGTGTTGAAAGTGTTCGGAAATCATCAAATTGGTGCTATTTCATATAATGGAGAACAATCCATAGAAGTAGTGGAAGAAGGAATCGTGGATTTGGATCATGGAAGTCGATTTGAAGGCTTGATATTGGCAGAAAACAAGTTTGGAATTCCATTTGGATATGGTGAAATGTATGATGATGATGGAATATTGGTGTACAAGGGCATAATGATCAATTGGAAACGATTTGGCTATGGATCGAGTTATCATACATAATCGGATTGTATATGAATATGAAGGATATTGGTGTGATGATAATCGATTTGGAATTGGCAAAGTGTATGATCGATATGGGAATTTAGTGAATGAATGTGAATGGTATAATGGAAATGAAATTGATATCGATGAAAAATATGAAGGCGATGGAAGCAAACCATTGAATATCGGAATCAAACATTTGAAACTGAGTGACAATTGTGTATTGGTTGATTGGGATGTTTCATTGTTGTATAATTTGGAATCAATCGAAATGGGCAATGATTGTTTTGAATCAGTGAAAACAATCCAAATCGATGGATTGAATCGATTGAAAACTATCAAAATCGGAAACAATTCATTTACTTATGAAAAGAATGATTGGGGAAAAAATAAATCGAGATCATTCCACATATTGAATTGTGAATCATTGGAATTCATTCAAATTGGTCAATATAGTTTCAGTGATTTTGCTGGAGACTTTGAATTGAAGAATCTACCACAATTACAATCCATTCAAATTGGGACAATTGGAAGTTATTCAGGCAATTTCTTTTGGAGTTCATTTGTAATTCGAGGTATTGATATGATATTGAATATTTGAATGATGCATAGATCTTCCAAATCTACAATCCATTACATTAGGTGATCGTGCATTCGATTGGTCCTTGACAACAATAATTGAAAGTATTGAATGAATTCGAATGAAATGATTGATGTAGATCTTCCATTATTACAATCCATTACACTCGGTTATCATGCACTTTATGGAAGATATGAAGATGATTCAAGTTCATTGATAATGCGAAGTAATAATGAATTGATTGGCTATAATTTGCTTTGTAGATCTTCCTATTCTAACATCAATAACTTCGGTAAATTATAGTTTTCGCTATGCTCGTGTAGTGACATTGGAAAGTATTTCTGAATATTGAATATTGATAGTATTTAGATATTCCAAATCTACGAAATGTCAAACTACCTGGTTCATTCGGGTGTGTTCGATCGAAATCAATTTCGAGTATAGTTTGATTGATTTGATTTGATTCATAGATGTTTCTTCCATTCTCGCTGATCTTGTCCAAATCAAGCATTAAATCTATAATTTTGATTTGATTTGATTTGTTCAGTGATTCGTCATTATTTAGGAACATTTCTATTGATTGATTGATTGATTGTTTGTTTGTTTCAAACCGATTCTTGATCACAATTCATGATTCTATAATTATCAAAATATCAATCCTGCCTGATTATTATGATGTTCTTCTTTACCATTTTAACAATGATACTGAATTATGATTGTTGTTTCAATCAATCAATCCAACTATTATTTGTTTGTTTCTTTGTTTCTAGCTTAATAAGAGGTAAAGTCTCGTATTTCGTCATGTATAGAATATCAGGCGAGATATAGTGTGATATAAGCATGAAATACGTTATCTCGTTCATTCAGTAACGAATCGTATTTTCCCCAGAAATAAGCAGACTTCACCACGATGTTTAGTCATCTCTTTTTTAACAAACATCCTAATTTTTATTATCTGACTGCGTTTGGTCATTCTCCAAGGGATTTCTTTCAGTAGGAATAGAACTGCCAGCCTTGGATTGTTCTTCTGATAAACCTTCCCCTTCAGGCGCTTCTTCCATTGATTTAGAAGCAACAACTCCTTCTTCAATCGCGTCTTCAACTTTCAACTCAGGCAGCTCCATTGACTTCGAATCGTCTTTGTATATGGACTTTTTACCTATGATTTTTGCATTCGGCCAAGTACTCATATATCCCATAATGCACATGCCAATGAGAGCAAAAATAGACGAGAAATAATAGATCGCTTCTTTGTTGTATGGATAGATCGCAGATAATACCAAGGGAGAAATGATAAGGGAGGATGAATAACAAAAGTTATTCCAAGAAAGTACAGTTCCTTGATACTCAGGATTAGTAGTTGTCTATTTGTGATTTACATGCGCCGTATAATATTACAGTTAGGATTGACGCAGAAGCGGGACTACCAAAACAGGAACCAATCCATAAGAAAAAGGAAGCCGCAATATTACCATACACATTTTTCACTGCTCCCATCAAAATATACGATACTAATTGAATTGCCATTCCCATCGTTGCTAAGTACGGAATATTCACATACTTCGCAATCCAAGGATACACAAATGCCTGAAGAACAAAAGAAAATATACCCTGAACAGCTACGATGGTACTAAACATTATTAATGATCAAATTATAATATTACGAATAGGCCATCGAGTTCACACCCCATTTATCATTGATATAGATTCCATAACGCGAAGCAAAAGCATTAATCGTCCATCGAATGCAAAACTCGAAAATCAAACAGAAAATCATTGTTGAAGTGACTCTCACCTTTGTTTTGGTGGTAGACTTCTCTTCTTTTGTCGCTTGTTCATGTTGGCCCAAAACTTTACTCTCTGTTTCTGGAGTACCATTTGATTTTTCATTTTCTTCTAAATCTTCTCTTTTCTTTGCTTGTCTTTCCTCTCTCTGTTTCAGAATTTTGGGATTGGACTCTTTCAGATAGATAAATGCAACGATCATAGCAATCCCTGAAATAGTTCCAGCAATGTACATGGGAAAGTGATTATTCACTTGAGCAAGGACGCCACCGAATGCAGGACCAACAATAAACGAAAAGGAACCACAAGCATCCAAACGAGACAAAAACTTGTTTCGTTCTTCAGCTGGTGTAATATCGGAAATAACTCTATCTCTTATAGTATTGCTGTAGTATTACGCTTGCACCAAAATTTGAGATCCTGCAAACAGCCCTGTAAACGCTCTCCATAAAATAAGGACCCACATCGTATTGGACATTCCCTGAAAAAGAGAGCCTACTATATCAATTTTTAGGCAAACTCATACCAAAGCATGAACCAATCAATGATAGTAACAAAAATGGCCTTCTTCCGTAAATATCACTACAAGGACCCATTATCAGTAAACCTATATAGTAAACATCACTATCTGTTATATACTAATAAGTTGCATTATGGAATATACACTAAATAACAATCCTTCTTCCATAGAAGTCGAATGTAGTTCCTTGACTAGATATGGGAGAATAGGCACAATAATTGCGTAGTTCATCATGTCTAGAAAGAATGTGACGAACGCTAAAACCAATGTAGTCTTTTCTCTCTTCGAATATATCATGTTCACCATTTGAAACAAATAATATAATTCTTGTTAAATATACACAATATTATGATACTATTGTATTTTTAAATAATATTTTGTACTTTAAGTGTGTATTATAGTATTAGGCGTGAAAATGATCAGAATCATAATTATCATAACACATCTGTGCAGTGATCTAGTATTAGGTAATCCTGAAGAATAATGATTCTCATTGTTTGCTACCTTTATTTTCATTTATAAATATTATATTATTTAAGTGCTGGAAGTTTTGAAGCCCTTATTTATTTGTAAACATTAATCAATACACTAAAGAATAATAAGGGGAAGAATATTACGAAATGTACTATTACTTCATTTTCTCTCCCTGTTGACTGGAATGAACATTTTGGAGATTCAACAATGGAATCTTCAGTAATGATGATGCAATTGTCTAACAACACTTTCGATTTCGTTCTATTTTACAAATATAATACATACGTCAACGTTAGAACTGATAAATATGAAAAATGAGTGGGAAGTGGAAATCTAATCTATTGAGAATCGCAAAAACACATCATATTATTATTTCGGAAGAAGAAACATGATTGTGATATGTCTAAATCGAATAAAGAAACTATGTTGTGAATACAGAAACTAAAGACAAAGTATAAAACTATATGTGCATTTCATCGCTGAAAACAACATTCAAAACAAACCAAACAAATCTTATTTAATTATTCAGAGGTTGATTATTTCCTTGAATTCATCTATTTTTTAGATGCTTCAGAAATATTCCTATTAAGGAATAATGCTTTAGAGGATGTCACTATTATTATTAGATTACTGATTTTTATATTTTTGAGATATCGCCTTTCATTAGTGGATACTTTAGTCTGTTAAACCCATATGAATAGAGATTTGCATTAATCTATTGTTGTCGTCAAGAATTAAGATCTATTTTTTACCTTTATATAATGAAATTCCAACATATGTATATATAATAACTTTTATAATAGTGATATGCTTGAATCAAGGGTATATGGTTCCTTTTTCCTACTTAGATTCTAGAGCAGTCTGGCAACTTGACACAAAATGATCTTTCATTGATTTTGATTTTATTCATGTTGATTTCACATCTATCAATATCAATACGGATATCCTATTTTGTCAATATGTCTCAACTCTATTTTCCTTATTATTAAAAAAAGCAATATCAATTAACTATCAAGCAATCATACTATAATCAAATAATAGATACAGCAAATAAAAACATAAAGGTTCTATTACTATGCTCAAATCAAAATTTTTGTGATGATCGTGAGGGGTACAAACAAAATCATAGCAATGTTATGTGATAGAATCTGGAAACATCAATTCAAAAGAATAGATGATATTCACCCTTATGGTGTCACAACCTTGTCACCACTTCTATCACTCAAAAATTCTTTATATCGAAGGTTATCATCAATTTGTGAACATTAGTTGTGATTATTCTTTTCAATGGAGACAGTTTCAGCGAGAACATCGATATTATCGATTCTTGTATCATTGTCGTATTCAATTATTCGATTACTCTACATTCCATATTTGATTGAAACAAACAAGATATTCAAAGTCTAACAGTTTAAACCTTCACTGTTTTGGTCGTTGCCGGTTTCTTTACTTTCTTTCCATTTCCCTTCTTTTCATTCTTTGTGCCTCTTACTGATTTCACTCTCCGTAAATTACGAATAACCAGAAGAACCACAATTAAAATGACTATTATTACAAAAACGATTACAACTACTAAAGTAACAATCGAGACACACAGTCCCGTTGCATTTCGCCATTCTCCATCCTTCTCTCCAAGCACACAGGCTCGTTTCTGAGTTCCCACAAAGGCTCCTTGTAGAGCACAATCATAAATCGCGATTGAATCCACTTCCGTTGATTGCCAAATTCCTTCAGATATACATCGTCCAACACGAACATTAATCGTTATTTGTGTACTTGCCACTCCACTCGGATTCTTTCCAAATACATGAATCAGTTCTAAATTGGTCACAGTAACCGGTGTTCCACTGATTTCTCCAGTTTCTTTATTCAATTCTAATCCGTCGGGTAGTTTCTGACCCGAAGCTAAATACCATTCTGTGATTCGATTTGTAAATGTCGGAACTCCTGTCGTTGCAAATACATCTCGAACAAATTCAAATCGTGTGGCTGAATACTCGATATTCTGAGGAACTTTGTAAATACACTTGTCCATTTTCACTTCGGACAATACTCCATTCTCACAAACTCGATAAGCATATCCGTCAAATCCTTCACCACACAGAGAAGGCGAAATCTGACCTTCGGCTACAGTCGGGAAATCACCAATACCTTCACAAATCGCACCCGATGCTTTACAATACATAAACATCATTTCCACAAGAGATAAGGAATAGGTTCTCAAAGCATCTGTTTCCAAAACTATATTTGGGAATCTCGCTACTCCCACTGGAACTGAAATTACTCCTCGCGTTCTTCCAGTTGTATTGAAGTCTTTGATTTCGGCAATGGTCGTATAATTCTCATTTCCAAGTCTTCCATAAATAGAGAACGACCATTTGTCTACATCATCATTTGTGTATATAGCCATCGCATTGTAGGACATTCCTTCCAAGTTTTGACTTGTCCAAGTAAAATCGATTTCATAAGAAGAATAGAGTGTTGCATACGTCATTGGTGACATATCGAAGAAATTCATGACATCTCCAGGATAATCAGAAGGTCCGGTAATAGAAGAGAACGTATCACGAACCACAGAACAATTACTCACTCCAAATGTTCCCGTCGCATAGAAATCGAACGGAACTGACGAAGAAGTATCAACCGCCTGATGTAGTTCAATCGCAATCACATTATTTTCCAATGTTGCTTTCACAAACGGAAGAATCACATGGAAGAATACTGCAATCGATGAATCATGAGCTTGGGGAGCTCGTGTTGAATCATCAACCTCATCAGGCAGATTGAATCGAGCCACTCTCTTTCCATTCACATAAGCAATCAATCCGCCTCCATATTTCACCATCACATTCATCACTTGATAATCTTCCAACGAAGGAATCGAGAAATGACGACGTAAATAGACCGTAGCTCCAGAACCAGTTCCGATTTCTCCAGCTTTCAATTGTTCCCAATTCGAGTCTTGGAAATCCACCGAAGTCCAATCCGAACTCACAAATTGTTTGGAAACGGACCATTCTGTAAATTCGTTTTGGAACGGAATAGAAGACGAGAATTGAAGTAATGTTCGAATGGGACTTGTTCCTGCAGGGACTTGTTGCATTTCCAATCGGAAAGTTCCAACATCCACAGAAAGCATATAACCTGAAGGAGCTTCCATTCCCATGTTGCTTTCTGTCACAATTTCCATTGTGTACAAACCATCCGCTAAACAGAAATCGAAATAGACTAAAGTGTTCGTTTGTCCTAATGTATCGGAAGTCGAAATCGGCTCTCCAACCATTTCTTTGCCTGAATACAAATTGTAATGACTTCGTTCTGGATAATAATCAGTTCGAACAGTCATTGTGATGAGTCCCTTTCCGTTTGTACACAATGCTACACTCAATGTGATTACAAACGATGAAGTTCCTCCCGTCAGTTTGCTGGCTGTAATCGTGTATTGAGATGCTTCTTTCACTGTTGTAGCTGTTCCTGAAATCATTCCTGTCATAGAATCGATTGTGATTCCTTCTGGAAGTGCAGGTTTGATCCTGAAATTGAGATAATACTCGGTTTCGCAATAGACTTCGGCCATTTCGATTCCTCGATAAATCTCAATAGGAGTTGGATAAGAAAGTGGCTCGATTTCCTTATTCACATTTTCAATGCGAAAATCAAGTGCCACTACTATCCATCCTGAACTCGTTTTTCCTTTGAAATTTCGGAAACGATATCTATTGAACGGTTTTGTGGGAAATAAATAGAATTGTTTTGTTTGTCCCGCGAATGACCATTCTATATCTTGTCCATTTTGTAAGAGCGTCCATGATTCATCTTCTCGATTCTTGGCTTCCAATATGAATGATGCAATTCCTTTTGTATTGGATGAATAGTCATTCATTATTGTCACCATATTGATCCATTCTCTTCGATCATTATTGAACTCCAATTCTACCCAGTTGTCATAATTACTATATGAACTTATATAATCCAATCTGTTCTTTGAAAATGGATCGGATGTTGTGAATAGCGAAGTACTATACGAATAGTCCCATACTCGACTGTTTTCAGTATTACGAATCAATCGAATTGCACAATCAAATATCGATTCCGTTTGACTAGCAGTAATCGAAACCAACGCAATTGCTATGCGATTGGATCCTTCTACTAAATAATTCATTTCAGTATTCTCGTCATTATACACCTTGATAGGTAACGAAATCAAATGGAATGAATTATCAGTATAAGAATTGGATGCTGCAGACTCATTCGATAAATCACCTTCGATCGCGTTTCGGAACACTTCGTAACCATTCAACATGATTATCATTCCATATCGATACTTGACATTCAAAGTAAACGAGGTCACATTGGCAAGTGACTGAATCGAGAAATTCTTTTTATAGAGTTGAATTCGATTGGACGAAGCAGGGAACACTGTATTCTGTTCCCATCCTTCTACTGATTCTGAAGCCCAATTTGCAGGCACTTCGCCCATTTTGTAATACCATTCTTCTCCCGATTGAATAGGATATTGTGTACTGATAATATAGGGATTCGGAGTTCCAACGAGTGAATCTCGATGAATTCGACCAATCATTTCTTTCTGTCCATTCTTCATTACTGTCCGAATGTTGATATACGAGCTTGATTTCCAGAATTCATCTCCAGCAGTGTCAATTCGAATACGATTTGTAGATAAACATAAATGTGTTTTCACTACACTGCTATCCTCTTGTCCATGATCCAGAGGAACACTGAGTAATACTTCATTTGTTTCGTCATCATAAATCGTATAGGCTTCACTACTTGCCTGAAGTTTATAGACTCGCTCGATTTCGACTAGTATTGAATCGCAACTGGTTATCTTCAAACTGAATGTTCCAGATAGTCCTTCACTCACAGAAGATGTCATAGTATAAGTAATGTTATCTGTAGTAATCGTAGCAATTCCAGAAATCGTGCAAGTCGCACTGTTCAGTTCCAAGCCAGTGGGAAGTTCGGGACTAATACTACATCCAGATATATCGCTTCGTACAGGCTTGATTTCAACTTCATCATGTTGAGCCAGATATACATAACTGGATCGTGGGAATTCGATTTCTGTGAGAACAGGTACATTACAAACGAGGAGTTGTAATTCATAAGCAGAAAGCGAATAACTTCCACTACTCTCGATAATTACACGATAATGTCTCCACGACGAAGAATACACTCGCGATGTCCACATATTGTATCCATTATAAGTGTAAGCAGCATTTTCAACAGTCAACATGGTTGTGTATTGTCCTGATGAACTAGACGAACCTCCCATAGTAAATGTTTTGGGAGCCGCACTAACAGAACTCGAAGCAAATACTCGGAATCCATTTACTACAGGAATCGTATTTCCGTTGTATGAATAATTGATTGTAACAGGGAAATGGTACGTATAATAGTAATCGCCCTTGTCCCAGTTGAATACTTCTTCTTGTGAACTGTCCAATGTAACATCATTTCCGACAATGAAACAATTATCCCCTGCTGAACTCGAATACACTGATAACCAAGCATCGAATACTCGCTCTGATTCCGATGAATCACTTGTCATATGTATCTCGACTGCCAAAATCGAACTCCCTTCCACTTCTTGACCTCCACGAATGACTCCGCGGAATGTGTAATTTGAGTGAGATCCTGTAGCTGCAGTATCTCCACTCACACTACCTTCACCCATGTTATCTCGATAGATTTCTAAACCATTCATATAGGCGACTATACCATGGCGGTAATTGAAACGGACCTCATAAGCAGCCATTCCCACAATTCCATTAAACGAATAACGATAATACTGAGTGGAAGTGGGTTGCGAAATCGGATCATTGATAGACAATGAAGTCCATTGAGAATCATCATACTGGTTTGTCATCCAATTATCCGGAACAGTTCCCTGATAGAATTTCCACGAAGAGTTAGTCGCGATTGGATTATAAAGTGACAAGGGGAAAATCTCATACTGATCTTTGCTCATGTAATTTTTGAAGACTACATTTCCATAAGGACCTTCAATCTGGAGCCATGATCCCGATGACCAGGAATCACTGTATCTATCATAGAACCATACTTCATATTGATTGTTTTGCGTAGAGTTCAGGCACCATTCCCAAGAGAAAAGAGAGTTATTCTCGAAGGTATCGCTTTCTTCATAGACATTGGTTCCGTGAATTTGCACCTGTTCTTCACTGGCAGAGAACTTAGAATTCTTGGTGAGTTTAATATATACCTTGTCTTCAGGACATGTGATGGCGTGTATACTTATGGTAAGCACTAAGGTTTACATAAGCAATAATATAAAACCTAAATAGAGCAGAACGATGATATTCATTTATTTCAAATATAATATGAGTTTGTATCATTTTTGAATCTCCTGTCTTATTTTTGCATCTTCAAAATTGTTTAGTGATCAATAATTATTATGGCTGAAGTTTTCCCTTCTTTCTATCCATAGAAACCTGATGAACAGAATTGATTTCATTTGAATATGGCAACCATTAGCTAATGGCGGTATTGTCATTGTTTAAGTAAAGAATTGGGCGTCATCTCTATTTCTCTATATGAGCTACATAGAATAATATAGAACAGGCCTATTCTCTGGTCCAGGACCAAAATACTTTAAACGAACTCAGACCTCATCGTTTAGTATTTATTTACTAATTATTTGTATATGCTTATATCTTTAGCCTATAAAATTGATTAGCTTAAAGTGGTGGGAAGTTGATGGATTTACTACATACAATCAATTCGATTTATCACTTAATTGGTTATCATATAATGTGTAGATTAGTATCCACTCACTGTACTTGTAGGAATTGAATGTACTGACAAAGAATCCCTTGTTCCACGTGTGTTGTTCATGTAGTTTGTTTAGAAGATATTCTTTATTATAATCTTTATATTTATTATAAGAAATAGTTGATGGGCGTGATTCCTTTGTATTTGAATGAAATACCTCTCTTTTTTGAATGATTACTGTGTATGTCCATACTATTTTGTATGGATCAGAGTTATTATCTCTAAACACCTGGTTCTTCGCAATCTCACACTTTACATATAGAATATGGGTAATTATGAATTCTTTTTTTAGAAATAAGCACTTTTATGTACTTCTCGAAAATATTCTATCACTCTGTGTACGAAATGTGTTGCAAGAGAATAGTAATAAGTATAAGTAGTAGGGGAATGACGGGAAACACGCGGAAATCCATTTCCTACCAAATAACCGCGGCAACCCGTTTTTTGTTATTTTCGGCCATTTCCTACCTGGTCACCTCGATGGCCATGACGGGAAACACGCGGAAATCCATTTCCTACCAAATAACCGCGGCAACCCATTTTCTGCCATTTTCTGCCATTGTCTACCTGCTCACCTCGATGTCCATAACAAGAAACGCGCGGAAACCCATGGCTGCCAATTTCGGCAAATTTCTGCAATGTTAACCTGACTTCCATTGTAGGCCATGGTATCCATGGTTGTCCAAAGTGAAAGATTGCTTCCTTTACTTCAGTCTATAATGCCCGAATGCAAGTGTGTGTATGTTGTCGTCCAAGATCCAACGTTTGTTATCCGTGCAAGTCATGAGGGTCTTGGTTTGCTCCTTCGTGCTGATATCGAAGGCCTGGTTGTTGATACGCTTGAAAGTACCTTCGATCACTGCATCTTCCTTCTTCTCTGCCTCAAGGACGCGCTTGTACAGCTCGATGTTCTTCACGCTCATCCTCTCTCCATCAATCACCACATTGCGAGGAACTCCCTTTGCTGCGTTATGCACTACATGCTTCTCGTCAATCAAACAGTACATCTTTGGTCTAAGTCCCACGAATTCAGTGATGCGATGCCCGTTATGCTCATCCTTGAATATGGGTCCCGGCAACTTCTTGTTGAAGTTGAGGAATGATTCCAATGAAGGGAACTTTCTCTTGTCCACTTCATGCTCGTAGTATTTTACGAGTTCTCCGTAGAAGTAGCTCGTATTATCCAACTCAGAAAAGTCAAACGACTTGTACATATCGCACATTTTGTGGACGATGTTACCACGGTCGTTCAACTGCACGATGAGCGAATCCGTGTCCTGTCCCAACAACTCCACACTGTTGAATGTCGTCTTGAGCACGTTGTAGTAGAAATCGTAGATGATGTGCTTGGACATGTCGAGGATAGCGAACCCGATGAAGAATGGCTTCTCCACTCTGCGCACCGGTGTGTTCAGCTTGATGCCGATCAGATTCTCGGAATACATGGTTGTTCCAGCAATCATGTCGTATCCGTGCTTCTGGATGATAGCCTCGCGTTCATTCCACGTGTTGGCGAACTTCACCTTCATTCGCTTCAGTCCAGTCTCAACGAATTTGCCATAGGTCGAGTTTGCTAACAGCTTATACAGGTTCTTCTCCACAGTAGTCTTGGACTTGGCTCGTTTTTCACTGAGCATATTGACGTATTCGAAGATGAAGGGTGCTTGTTTGAATCGAATGATGCGGTAGATGTGCGTGACGTGATAACCCTGTTGAATGCCCAGTTGCAACAGTGAGTAATGCACGAGATACTTTTGACGAGGTACAAGATCGCAGATGAGCTTCGGTGTATTCACCTCTTTCACTTTGTCCACAATGTCGTTCTTCTCAGCGTACTTCTTGATTCCATCGGAGTACATGCCCGCCTTCTGTACGGGGAAGAATGGCAGATCATTGAACTTGTCGTGGAGTTCCACTGGTGCCTCGATATCACACTCGACGAAGAATCCATACTTGCCAAACGTCTTGAGTGATTGCACCCACCCATTTGGATCACGATTGATCCTCTCCATCACTTCTCGTCGCTCAGGTACACCCACCAATTCATAAGGCATCATTCGATGCATGGCTCCACCATACAGGTTGTTGGCGTCCAGGTAGTAGATGCCTTGGGACGACGTTGCTTGCTCCTTGTTGTCAATGTCAACCTTGGCATGCCGTTTCACGATCTGTGTGATGCCTCCTCGCAGGTTCTTCAACAATCGCATGAAGTCATCGATCTCATTTGTCTCCATCAATCGAATGCCCTTGCTCTCATAGAACTCACCCATACGATTCAAGAACACTTTCACCAGTTGTTTCTCGGCAAGTCCCTCGTTGGCGTTGATGCGCATGATGTACTGAGCCCATTTCCTTGCGAGGGTCATGAGGCTACTCTCGCTATGATCGCCCTCCATTGTGACCTTTAAGAAGAGCGAATAGGCCATTTGTGGTGCTGTGATGTAGTGCATCGGATCAACACCGAATGCCTTCAGTGTGGTAACGCGGAAGTGCTCGAATGCATCAGCCATGAGAGTCACATCGAGTACATTGTACAATTCGTAGTATTCACCCCATGTCTTGATATCGAAGATCTTCCACAGTTTCACCATGTGATCATATTCGCCTTGGGGCATCATCTCTCCCTTCATATCATCAATGCATTGTTTGCGAGAAGGAATGGTGGTATTGTTCAATGACTCGTACGATTTGATGAGACTGTAGAACATGGGTTCTTTCCGTGTCAACAGATCGATGTACTCGTCATTCCATTGCTTACCTCGTGATTCACAGTACTTGCGTAGTTGTTGTTTGGTGTGCACATACAAATCGAGGTTGCCTCCGAGTGTCTGAGCCACGATGGATCTGAGAGGACTGCTGATGAGCTTCAACGAGTCTTTGAATTGAATGCCATTGTACTCGATCTGCATCTCCTTGTCTTCAGTTGTTGGAATGACTTCCAAGGAGTCACTAGAGGTTGAATGAGCTGCGATGAGTTTCATGATGAATGTGAAGTCGTAGTGAGATCCATTGTGGAAGTATACGGGTAGACGATAGTTCTTCTTGTTGAACGAGAGTTGGAGATTGCATTTGGTACAACAGGTGCATATGTACTGCCCTGCTTCGAAGTGACGTACCTCTCCCTTCCCTGTGGTGTATTCACCTGTCACATGTGCATGATGCCGTACTTTGTCGTTATCCAGTTTCTTGTGACAGAAGGGACACACGGTTGTTGCACGAAAGTCCCTCTCGATACTCGGAGAGTTCTCGAGTGGTAATTCATCGAAGAGATACTCTTTCACTCTGCTCTGCAATTGTGTGAGATAGTCCATGAAAGGGCGAAGATCCTCTTCGCTCTCATGTGGTGCATGGAAGACTCGAAGTTGGCTGTCAATGGCTGGAATGCGAGACACGGCTAGACAGGATAACATGATGGGCTTGTGTTTGTTCTTGTCGTCAATTGCTGACTCGAAGTCAGCGTACACGACGACCGGTGCTGGCATTTCGTATCGCTGGTTTGTGAAACGTAACCGAGTCTCCTCGTTCGACAAATCGTACTGATCACTCTCATCGACAAGTTCACGATGTACTTGTACTTCGTGATCATGAACGGCTTTGCGAGATCCGAAGAAGTCGTTACAGAATCTGCATTTCACATTTCTTGAGAGATGTCTATTCTTTGCATCGTTCTGTCGTGTCACACGATGCTTGAAATCATTCACATCCTTGATGTACAAGAAGTGTTTGGGCGTTCCCTCAGGTAGATTCAGATCGTTCAAGATGCAGAGGGAGAGAGGAAGCTTCGTTCCCTTACCTTTGTACACGACATCGCATGTGAATAAATCGAATTGTTCCTTCGACTTATCGATGTACCCAGGTAAGAGTGTGACCTCGAATACATTGAGCGATACTTTCAACAATGCCTCCAATGCGGCGAATTTCTCTTCACTCGCATCGAAGGGTGTATTGTCACGAATGCCCATCGTCTCCTCTACTTCGTGAATGGTCACTCCGAATACCTTGTACTTGTCGGGTTGTTTCCACCACTTGTTGTACACGGTTGCATCGCCAATCTTGCGATTCGCGACGATCTTATGCCCGCCTTCACTGGCCAGAATGAGGCACCGTTGTAGGCATCGGTTGTCATCGAAATCCGGGTTGAGCGCTGTGCGTCCGATGACGAACGGTGTGTGCTGCTTGTACCCCACGAATGAGCGTAGTGGGAACATCTCGATATGGAAGCCGATCCAACCAGCGTATACAAAACCACTTCCCTCTGTCTCTTGTTCCTCTACGGCATTTCGGTACCACTTCAGGTACTCCTCGATCCACTCATCGATGCGATCTCGACGAACGATGCGGAGGTGTCCCAATCGATCATCGGTGAGGTTGAGGATCTTGGAGTCTCCATCATGTGTCCACATGAGGTTGTATGCCATGATGGTGATGAAACATTGATTGTATTCACGCATACCATTGATGATGAACTTTTTCAAGACTTCATTGAATTCATTTGTCTCATCGAATATGAGATTGATCGGTTCCACTTCCTCATCGCTCTTCTCACCCGGTAGTCGAACCCACAGTCTGTTGTCAAAATCGTTGTTGAGACGGAAGTCCTTCTTGGTGCGCTTCTCCTTCACCCACTCCTTGTACATGTCTCCTTGTACGGTGTGATAATACGTGAGTGCATACCCGAGTGACGAGTCGATCACATCACTCAATCGTCCCTGTGATACCTTGCGATCGAATCGTTCATATGCCTTATTGCGTCTCATTTCACGTCTCTTCTCCACGGTGTTCAGGTAACCGGGTAAGTGACGTTGTCGCTTCTCACCGAACTTGTGTCCATCCCACTCGTACTCGAGGTAGCGCTCGTTCCATGCCTTGCTTCCCACGACGAGATACTTGCGCTTTCCAGCAGGATCACGCACTCGTTTGCGTGACGGACGTTTCGGAGGCTCAGGGAAACTATCACTGTCATCATAGTGTTTCTCAACTTCACGTTTACGCAACCCACGTTTTGAGGGTGCGAAAAAGGCGATATATTCATCGGGTATATTTAATCCAAACACCTTTCTCGAGAGATAGGCTCTCGTGTCAGGAATGGTCTGATCGGTGAACGTATCACCGACCATGTAGTACTTGGCGGCCAATCGTTTCCAGGTCGGACCACCGATTTTGATTTGTTTTCCAGTCTCAGGGTTGATAGTATATCCTACGCGTTGTGAACTCATTTATATAAGGGTCACAAAATCTTTAAGTGGTGATACACGTGTGACCAAAGTGAAATAGTTAGGAGCTTGGCTTCCTCCTTGAGCTACCGAAGGCATCCCTAGAATGGGAAAATGGCATGACCATCCGCATCGTACTCGAATTCATCGATGTCGTAGAACTCGGATTCCGATGAATCAGAATCACTAGAATTGGGGTCAGCGAATGCCATGCTAATGTCTGGATCATTATCGTATGCCTCAGCTTCTTCTTTGGTCATTTTCACCCATTGTCCTTTTACGCGTCTGTAGTTGTCATAGAGTAACTCGTAGTATGCTGTGCCACCAATAATCATGGAGCGATTGCTGGGAGAAAGCATTCTCGACTTGGGAACATATTTCGTCGTATCTGGTGGTAAAGGTGTATCGTACAAGCGATTCAATTTCTCGTCGTACTTGTATCCACGCTTGAGAAGGTTCCAGAAGCGAACTCCGTTGATTTGGATTTCTCGTCCTGTGTTGGGGTTCAAAGTGTGAGTAGGTCTATTCATTTATATATTTATATATTTATATTTTCTCTTTTAACCCTAGATGCTTCCCTAAATGAAGTACAAGAAAACAGAGAACAACACATGGTCTTCCCTGGTACGCACTTGTGAGGACGAGAATATCGAACTCGCCGACATTATCATTCACACCAAGTATCCGATCAATTCCGAGCGTCTATTCGGCTTCAGTGTTTGCACTCCGCAAGCAAATGTGAACTGTGGTTTGATCTTGCACGACTATGATTGCATCGAGATGACATTGGATGAAACTCGTCCACCTTTGTTTACCGAGGATGAATGGGAGTATCTATTGCCTCAATTGAAATCCAACGGTTTGCTCGGTGTGCCTCTGAACGTGTTTTGGAGGGGCAACTCACTGCCTCCTCACATCATCGGTGTAATGACTGAGAATCGTGCTGTTTACTTCTTCTCCAACTACTATGTTCGCGTGGTCTTCAAGGTGGTGGATGATGAAGTGCCTCCCGAGTTGTCCGATCTGTTCATCGATGATGGTGCGTGTCTGAAGGGTGTGTACGTTCGTGCATATCAAAGACAAAGTAAATAAAAAGTAAATGTCGTACATTTTCAGCAGCAATGGAAACAACTACACGTTCAAGAAGCTCGACAACATGCTCATCAACATGCCAGAGAAGGACGGTCATCATGTATTAATTCGAGAGACAGTGGATGGTGTTCCTCAGTACTCGTGGGGTAGTACTCCTTCCTACATCGTGAAAGCGAACGAAGCATTTGTCTTCGAGTACACACCAGAAACTACCGAATCATTCAATGGCGAATGGGGTGGTGATGGTATGCCGCCTATGCCGTCCGGATCGTACCTGATAACCACGACTGTCATAACGTACCTTCCTGAAGACATGTTCAACGATTGCACGTCAATCGAATCGGTGGTTGAAAAGGGTTATCGAGTGCTAGTCACGTTTGACAACACGCCTATCCTAGACAGACCGTACATCGATACATTGAATAGTCTTGTGTCTCATACTGGTTATGCTGTTGTGAATATTGGAGGAAATTCTCCTGTCCTTCGTACGTATTCGAATCTTCCTATCATGCTTCTAGGTGGTGTGAAGAGCATCACGATCGTTTTCGAATATTTAGGCGACGTTGTTTCTGACTCCTCGTAATGGGTCGATGTGACCTTGCTGCATCTCGCAATGCATTGGGTTCCTTTCGACTCTTGGATCGCGTGACTGGTGGTGCTGGCTGTGGTTTGCATTTGCTTGCCAGGAGTTCCCAATGATAGCACTTCTGCTTGCTACCGCTTTCCATATTCTTCACTTCGTACATCAATGGCATGAATCGATCGTCAATGTCAACAACTTCATACAAGTCCTGAGACCATTTGCTGGTCAATGATCGCTTTTCCAGAACGCGAGGTCTTCGTGTCACTCGAACATAATCACCCACATCGAATTGAGGTGTTGTGTCCTTCGCTGTCATGTTGGATGGTTCTGTCTTCTCCGTGTACAAGATGTTGTTGTTCCAAATGTCAGTGGGTGCATATCCGGTGTCTCTGTTCTTCCTTGCATTGTGTCTACGAACGGCACCATCGATCAAGTCGAACCACACACCTTTCGATTGATTGAATGGAACCATGATGTCTTCCTTGATATCTCGAATTGCTCGTTCGGCTAGTACTGCCTTATTCGCTGAATCCATGTGATACATGGTGATGTCGTACTTGTCCAAGATGTTGGTACGAAAGATGGCATTGGTGAACTCGGTACCTCGATCAGAGCAAATATGCTTTGGTGGTCCGTATGTTTGAATGATATCCTTCATCGCATGCGTGACTTCTGTGGCACTCTTGCTCTTCAGTCGCCGAGCCATCAAGTACTTCGAATATCCATCAATACATACAAGGACATACTTGTATCCACGATTCTTGTGGAATCCTGTACTCTTCTGTCTGCCCAACACTTCCTGAATCCATTTGTCTTGTTTGGAAGAGAAATCGATGAGATCGATGAAGTATATGTTTCTCTTGAAGCCACTGATGATCACTCGAGTTGCACCTTTTCGCTTGGCTGGTTTCCTTAGTTCCTTGATTTCATTCATAAATGAACCGCTTTATTCAATGGCTGAAAAGTGCATGGAAATGGATGAGTGGAAGAAAGAACCACAAACTGGTGGTTGACTCGAAATGCAAGGACAGATGTCACTGCCTATGCGTGTACAATGAGAAGAATGGATCCGATGACGACAGTGGAAGTGATATATCGATCAGTCCGACAGAGATTAAAGTGAAATGAGGGATGCCTAAATAGATTTAAATAATGTAAACATAAATAGAAATACAAATGAACTGTTGGATGAATGATGAACGTCTTGATATCACACGTAAATATGTGCATGATATGATTAATTCATTTGTTGATGATCCCAAAGGTACAAATTATCATAATGAGTATAATCCTCCTTATATGATGATAAATTCACCCGATCTTCAACATCTTCTTGTGAAATCATGTAATGATGATAAATACATAGTGAAGTGGGGTGAAGTAGGAGGACTTGCTGAACTCCGTGCTTTCAATGAGAATATCTATGATATCGAAGGTCATCGTGTGATGACATTAGGTGGTGATATAATTATCATTGATATCGATGGTGTTGCATTTGATCAACTCGAATGTGTATCGGGTAAACGATTACCGCCAAAGTAAAAGACTGGAAGCTATGGTTTCCAAGTCGCCCTTATTTCACTTTGTCCCTTAAAGTTCTACAATCGTGACTTGGAAGTTCGAGTATAAGTGCGAGATAGTTGTATCACCACCGCGTGTCACAACGAGTTGTAATCCACCATCTTTTAACGGTGAAAATATAGATGTGCCAGAGACGTTCATTGTTGGGGTTGGGTTGTCAAGTGTTGTCTTCAGCAACGTTGCTTGAGACGTAGTGATTACCAAGGTCGGCGTGTCTGTAAAGCCTACGAGTGCCTGTTCGTAGTTACCACACTTGAGACTCAAATCGATCGTGACCAGATACTTGCTGTTCGAAGATAACGTGAGATCTTCCGTCAAGTTCGAATTGTCTGATCCGAGTATCTCGGATACGACGGTGTGACCACTACCAGACCAAGAGTACGTGAACGTCTTGGAGAACTTGGTAGGCTGTGGCTCGAAGGATATTCCACTGCTAGTCACGTTCAGCAAGTACGATCCTGAGTTGGACGGGATGGTCAATTTGCTCACACCCGTTCCATAATTGATCACGATACATTGTTCTTCATTCGTACATCCAAGAATATCTTTATAGATTACATTGGAGTCAAGGATGCTCGTTGTGGGTACTTCAGTATTTGTCTCGTTCTTGAAGACGAAGTAGCCAGAAGAGTTATTCATCGCAGGCACGTTCACACCGAATGCACTATTGCCCTTGTAAGCAATGAGACACAGGTTCGTCGACTGCACGCCGAGGCAATCGTGGAATAGAGTTGAGGCGTTCATTGTCTCGAATGTGTACTGAATTCCGAAAGCCCCAGCCTCTACTCCTTTCAGGATGTACGTCCCGGACTGATCTGGCAGGAACAGATCTTTACGAGTGCTCGTTGTCGAGTTCCAGTTGGCAATCGCGTACTTGTTCGATGTGGTACCGAGACCGATAGCCGTGTTGATCGTAGTCGCACTGAATAACAAGAACGAAGGATTGCCATCTTCGTCCATGTTCAGCACGTACTTGCCGCTACTAGGCAGATCGAGCTCACCGAAGGTGCTATTGCTGGTAAAGTATGGAATCGTACCTTGAGTGGCAATGGTAATTGCCTGGCTGTTGCTGTCTTTGAAGTACGAGTTGTCGAGCGTGGTGAACTCTTCAGGCTGCTCAGGTACTACAGTGCCCGCGTCCGTCCATGTGAGGAGACCATTGTCTCCCTTGGTGAGTACGTAGTTTCCATTGGACGCAGGAAGACTGAATGTGTCGAATGAGCCGTCCGAGTAGTACTGGAGACCATTCGTCATCTCCTTGCGTTTGAATACTCCGTTCTGGAGATATACAAGTTTCTCTGCTGTGCTTGATATTTATACTAGGGAGGAAACTTCGTTTCCTCCCGGGGGAGCCTGCGGCTCCCCTTGATTACTTTGTGGAGAAAATAATTTTCTCTGCTATATAGTAAATGGCTACTACAATTCCTCCTGTGCATAACTACGAATCGCAGATTGTGTTCAGCAATCAGTCCAATAACATCAAGTCGACCGATGTGATCAATTGGACGATCGCACCATCCGGTGATGACGTGTACTTCAATCTGTACAAGTCTCGAATGACGTTCAAGCTCAAGATCACCGGATTGGCAAATAACGCAACAGGTTCACCCAAGGTATTCTATGTTCCGGTGAAGAAGAACATGTCGGGCATCGTGAACAACACGAAGGTCACGTACACCTATTGGAATGGTGAGAACTTGGCGTCCTTGCCGTCTGATGTGCAGACAATGAAAACATCGGCCAGATCCGGTCACTCTTGAATGCGCTCACGGACAACAAGCACAACAATGTGGTGAATGAAGGATTGAAGGAACTGTCCTACATCTACTACGATGACCGTGACTACGATACAACCGATAAAACCGCACGAACTGCGGCCATCCTGGGTCGACCTTATGGCGGGAAGTTATTCTACAACATGCTCAAGTTCGTACAGCCACCTGGATCGACCACGGCGTACACGACGATCAATGTGAACTTTGCAGACATCTTCGAAGGTTGTTCTCAGGAACGATTCATCAATCTCACGCAGATGGATGCTCAGATCTATCCCACGAACGACGATGCATACTTCTACATCGATGCTGGCAAAATCAATACCGCTACAAGTCCGGACGCTGTTCCATCAGCCACGGCTTTCACCGGTGTGTACTTCGATACATGCACGCTTTGGTATCATAGTTACAAGACGAGTGATGATTCGACCTTCGATCCTGAAGACACTCAGTTGGTGAAGAACCAGATCATGACCAAGACGTTCCGTATTCCAAGTGGACAGGGATTCATCGATGATCGTGTGTTGGTTAACTTCCCCGTCAAGATGATGTTCATGATGTTCACGGACGACGATGGTGATTTCTCGGAACTCCTTGATGTGCGATTCAAACGTATCTCCTTGAACATCGCTGGTGAACAGAAGCGTATCATCAATGTGGACAACACGAACACACCCGACGGCATTGATCACACGTTCTTCGAATGGATGGACTATCTTTGCAATAGTCGTTCCGACGAGTACGACACGCTGTTGACATACAAGACGTGGTTGAATCAGTTCCGCATCTTCGCCTTCCCGTTAGCCGAGTGGTTCCCGATGCGAGCATCGAATCAGATCCAGTTCGAAATCGAGTTGGAAGAGGATGTTGCAGCGACGATCCAGATGCACCTCATCATGATCCGTGCCAACACTGTGGGAGCGTAGGGGAGCCGCAGGTTTGTATGGTAACTAATATCACTTAAAGATTTCAAAACATAAATATAAATAGATATGAGCAACAAGATTCAGGTTTTCGATCTTTCCAATGCTTCCAATGCTTCCAATGTGTCTCTCACTTCGAATGGATTCAAGAAAGAAGGCGAATCGGCTAAGTATGTTTGCAAGATCACCGATGCTACCATTGTTTTCGTGGGTGACAACTCGAAGTTCGAAACAGACAAGAAGAAACTGTTCAACACTATCTCCATCACACTGCCCAAGGAGCAATCGGAAGAGTTCAAAAGAATTCTTGATGAGACGAAGAGAGATAGTCGATCGTACAGTGAATACGAAGGTGAGATCCAGTTCAAAATGAAATTGAGTCCGAACACGAAGATCGTGAATAACGACAAGAAGCCCATTAAGATCGATCTGCGAAATGTACCCTGTACTGATCTTCGTGAATACAAGGACGCAACGATCGATATCGTAGTAACTGGTACGAGCAATGAATTTGAGGGCAAAAATGGTGATATGTTTTCGTACATATCACTCACGGCAACTCAAATCAAGATCAAGAGTATGAATAGTGTCTTCGATTGCGATTTCTTGTAAGAGGTATGTGTGATAGATTCCTTTTTCACTTTGGGCGTCGCGGATGTCGTGATAACCAAAGTAAATAGGGGCAACGCAGTTGCCCCGGGAAGCCGAAGGCTTCCCACGAAGTTCCTCCCTAATAAATGGAAGATAGTCCGTACATTCCCAACATAGACACTACACTACTCTCGATCAAGAACCGAATAAGACGATTTAACCATCGATGTCCGTACAACAACAAACGATTGACGAGAAGAACAGAAAATACGCTCAATCAAGCCGAAGTAATGCAGGATACCATCAAACAACGGATGGAGAATGAGACCGATGAGGAGAAGAGCAAGCAATATGCCAAAATACTGAAAGAATTAGCCGACTATATCCAGCCAGAGCAAACCATTGACGAGCAGTTGCAAGACCTTCGACAAAACAAGGAGAGCATGGGCATTATGAAGTTCGACTGGGAACTCGATTGTCAGGACACATTCCTCAATCAATTCACACTCATCATTGCTCCTTCCAAGTCGGGTAAGTCGTTCCTCATCAATCAGTTGTGCTACGAGATACCTCACTCGTTCGACAAGATCTGCTTCTTCATGGGAAAGGTCAGCTATGAAAACAAGTGTCCACAAGTGCTCAAACATGTCGCCAACAAAGCAGGCATCAAGACGCAATGGATCAACACTGACAACGAAGTACGTCCTGACTTTACCGATAGTGAGGACGTCGCGTACAAACAATTGAATGACGATGGATCAAGTGTGGCGATCTACAATGACACCACGTATCCGTCCATCTACATCTTCGACGACTTGTACACGAAGCCGAACGATCACTGGGTGGTGAACTTCATGGACACCATGGCTTGCATGAGTCGACATCGGAAGACCAGTTGTTTCATTGCATTCCAAGGATTCACTCACTTGAGCAACAAGATCCTGGACAACGCCACTCGAATCTTCTTGTACTACGATATCCTTGGACGAGAGGATCTGTGGCGCAAAATGAAGATACCACCACCGTCCAATTTGAGCGAGGTACTTCGTGATATCCAGATGGGCATGCACACACGATGGTACTACCTGGATGACGATTCGCTGGTCGAGTACGTCCCATACGAGCTGAGTAGCAAACAACAAGCAATCAACAAGATGCGATCGAAGTTACCGAAGGCATTGAGTGATGAACGAAAACGCAAAGAAGTGGAAGAGAAGCAACGACAAGTGCAGCAACTCGAAGAGGAACTTGGACGCACTTCCGACAATAAGAAGACCAAAGTGAATAAGGGACGCACGTACAATCTCTTGGACATCAAAGAAGCCGTTGAAATCAAACCACAGGACTACAGCAAAGCCATCAACACCAAGGAATTCCAGTTCGTACAAAAGCCGAGAGATGGCGTGGCAAACTATGAGGGGCAACTTCGTTGCCCCGGGGGAGGCAAAGCCTTTCCCCACTACACAAGCGACACTTCTACCAAGCAGAAGAAAGGCAAAGGATTGCGTTCCAAGTACGACTTGGCATAACCAAAGAGGGAGGAAGCTTCGCTTCCTCCCGGGAGACCGATGGTCTCCCCAAAGTAAAAAAGGACAGCCATGTTTACTTTGGGCTAACCATCCAAGTCACTTCGCCAACCAAGGCCAACACGAGTCTGCTTTGCTTCTTTCTCTATTTCTGGACTAATGTCAAATCTCTCTTTTTCCCATACATCCATTGGAATCGTATAATGAGTCTTACGTACCTTTTTCCCACCATACTTCTTACACAAGTCTAAAAGGATTTTATCGATCTCGTCTTTGAACGTGAAACCATTCGGTATGTCTTTCACTCTATACACACATACACGTCCCTCTCTATCCATTTTGGAACATGTACTCTTCCATTTATCTGATTTAACATGTTGTGAATAGATGTGCACATTATCATCATTTTCAACGATAATGTACGTTATGAAAAAGTACCATTGTTGACCTACTTTATTTGGCACACGGCGATCCTTCAATTCCTTGTTCTCATGGGTCAGCTCTTCATTCGCACGTCTCAGCTCTTCGTTTGCCTTTCGAAGGTAGTCATTGTCCTCCTGTCGAAGACGTGTTAGGAATCTAAGCACATCGCAGGCAAATGCAGGATCGGCCCACATGAGGCATGCGTGAAGTAGCTCTTCGCAGATGATGTAACCCTTGTTTGTACCATTGAATTCAGGGGTTGTAACATACTGAATCACGTCGCAAATATCAAACTTGTCGTTTTGGGTGCCCTTTGACGGTAGGTCGGAATTCCGACCTACTGTAGAATGACTGTTTTTGGCACTATTTTCACCCTCTAGTCCCTCGTTTGACGGTAGGTCGGAATTCCAGCCTACCGTAGATTGGCCCTCTAGACCCTCGTTTGACAGGTGGCTGGAATTCCAGCCACCTGTTTTTGCCATGTGTTCGATCAGTTCTTGGGTTTGCTTATTCTCAAGGTAATGTTTGAATCGCTTGTTTGTACCGTGCTTCTCGTTGTACTGTCTCAACAGATCAGAGACAAGGTACATTCGAATACCATTATCAAGGCACATACGAATCTTGTAGTCGTAGAAGTCAATCTCTTCGAATTTCATTTCTATTTGTATTTATGTATTGAACTCTTTTAAGTACAATAGTTACAGTAGGGGACACTACGTGCCCCCGGGGAAGCGAAGCTTCCCCTTACACCCTCTGGATAGCTGGGTCAACAGCGTCGTGCGTGTACAAGTGAAGGAGTGCCAGGTAGCCACAGTTGTTGGCAAAGATCGACTGGTATTTCACTTTGTTCACACGGAACACACGGTTCGTACCTGTCAACGGGAAGTCATTCATCTCGCCAAAGCTGTCCTGGTAGTTCAGTGTTCCGTCGTCTTCACGGAAGCAAGAAACAAAGTGACCGAGCTTACCACCGTCTTCAAAGGGTATCCAGATGATGCAATTCGCTGGTTCTTTGTACTTCTTTGCCAAGGACTTGTACTTGCCCAATTCCATCACATCGAAGTCGGGTATCTCGAGTTGCTTGGCCAGTTTTCGAACTTCATCGAAAGTCATTGGTTCAGCATCCACATTCATGTATCCATGCTTGTAGAGTTTACTTAGTACGGAGGAAGCTCTGCTTTGGGGCGACAAAGTCGCCCCGGCGGAACTTCGTTCCGCCATGCTTCCTCCCGGGGCAGCGTCGCTGCCCCTCAGTGTCGCGGAAGCATTGCTTCCGCGCGGGAGCCACAGGCTCCCGCTTAGTACACTCTCCTTCGAATCACTGACTCGTGCATCTTGTTCTCGTTCTGTGGAAGGGCTGTGAGGATGCGATTCTTTTTTTTCGTCTGGACTTCAATTGCTTGTGTCTCGTTGTCCAGGTCAGAAATATCGTAACCAGTGCCGGCTTTGCTTTCCTTGCCCTGAATCTGGTTTGCCACATCGCTAACCGTACCCTTCGCCATGTCACCTATCACATTCGCGAGCTGCTTCACGGTGTCCGATCCTGTCTTCTGGGATACATAGTTCACACCCTTGTTGATCGCGTTGTTCGCGGCATTCGTGCCAGCATTGACCAGGATATCGGTGATGGGTTTTAACTTGTCGGCATTGTTGTCGTACCAACCTTTGATCTTGTTCCAGGCATTCTTGAAGAACGTGCCAACACGACTTGAACCGGCGTACAAGGCTCCACCTCGGACTTCGATGTTTTTACTTTGTCGTTCAATGGCTTTCATGGTCTTCAACACATCGTCGTAGTCGCTAGGGTTGATTCCATTGAGGAACACAGCAGAAGCTCCTCCGAATTTGAGTGCACCTCCCTCCTTACCACTAATCAAACTTTTGAGACTCGAGATGATCTGTGGAGCCATCTGAATGAGCGCTGGGATGACCGTGGCAGCGAGAGTACCAAGTGCTCCGCCTTTCTTAAGTCCGGTCAGCTCGTTCATCAATTGTGCTTCATTGAATGCCAGTGCTCCAGCGGATTTAGAGTCTGTCTGACATGCACCACCTTCCTTGAAAGCAATGGCTCCACCGGTGTCCTTGGTCGCCCCATTGAAAGCAATAGCACCAGCTGTTTTCGTCTTACTAGCTCGTTTTGGTGTTCGCTTTCGTGATCGCTTTGATTGCACTGGTGCTTCGAGTTCCTTGTGTAGATTCAATGTCTTGCGTCGATCCACAATCGTTCCACTATCCTGTTCTCGGAAATCGGGTTCGCCATAGAAAGCAGATATATCAACAGTGAATGGAATTGCCATTTATGTATGGGGAGAATGAAATTCTCCCCGGGGAAGCGTAGCTTCCCCATTCGTACAAAGTGAAAAGAATAATGTCTCCCCTTTGTCGAAGACAACCCCTACATTCCACGTCTAATGATTATCTCTTTTCCACAGCGAACATATCCTGGATCGTGTTATATGTTCGCTGAAGATATTCTTCGTAAGTTCCTGTTGCAACAATGTGGAATCTGATGTACTTCTTCACATCGGCTAAATATTGAGGAGTTAAATTATTGCTATTAGCTACCTGCATGAAGAAATTCATCAAATACTCGTCTTCATTACGCTCACGATAGGCTTTGAATAGACGAGAAAATCCGACGTCATTTGCAAATTGAGTGAAATTAGGATTGTTTACATTGCGAGCAAGCAGACTTGAGAAAGCAATGAAATCATTACGAATCATTTCTTTTTCAATCTCATCAGCAGTAGCATTATCTTCGTTATTACCTTCGTCGATCAGGGCTGCGACTTGATTTACTTGTTCGATTGCTTGAGGTGTAAATCCTTGAGTATTTACAATTTCAGGTTGACGATCACCCAAATAGATCACAGCTTGAATTTGTGGTTGATTCATGATCCGTCTATAAGCCTGATTCATCCTGTCATTCATTTGCATATTCTGATCCATTATTTGTTGCTGGACCATCTGATTATTATAAAATCCATTTGTCAACATGTTACCAAGTTGAGTCTGTCCATTAGCAACATCTGTCAGCAAGTTACCAGTCTGAGTCTGCCCGTTTTCAAGAGCTAGCAAATGTTTATTCGTAGTTTCTATTTCTTTACCCAGAGCATTCGTGCCATCCAATAATTGCTGCCTAGTCGCCTTTCCCTCATCCGACAATTGCTGCCTAGTCGCCTTTCCCTCATTTTCAACCGCATTGCCAAGAGCTATCAGATTCTGGTTCGTAGTCTGCAATTCATTTGACACGTTTTGAAGCAAAGGTGTGAATCGATTGAATGATTCAACCAACCATTTGTTGATTTCTTCATATGCTTTTCCCAACTCAGCAGATACGAATTGCTGAATGAAGCTATTTCGCTCTAGCCACTGTTTCAAGAAATCATTGTACTGATTCTTCATGAACTCCAACAATTCATCGATTCGCATTTCACTTTGTCTTGGAATCATTGCTACGATATCAGCAATTGCAGGAGGATCGGGTTTGTTTTCAATACCTTGCAGACGAGCTTCGACTTGTTGCAAATACTGATTACTATTTTCAATCACCGCTTTCTGTTGATTTACCAAGTCACCAATACTCTGGATCAACTTGTCGTCTCCTGTCGCAATGCTTCTTGCCAGTTCAGCATATCGATCATTCAACAACTTGATTTCTTGGTTCGCATTTTGCAATTTATCATTAACACCATTCAACAATTCCAACATCTTAGGATAACCCTTCTCCGCATCTTCTAAGAAGTTGATTCGTTCTGCTACTTGGGTGACTACTCTGTAAATATTGCCAAGGTTCACCTGGATATCGAAGCTGTTCATCACAGTAATCACTTCATCCAACTTCTCGAGAATGGGCTTCACATCCATCTGTTGTACGATCTGATTCGTCACATTCAGAGGTTGTTGTTCAGGTTTGATCAACCACCGATCACGTTCAACGCGACCTTCAGCTACCAAATCTCTATATTTCGTACTACCTCGTTTCGTAGTGTGTGTCACACCTCTTTTATATGCCGTAGTATTATCGTCATTCCACAGCAGGACATCTCGATCTGGATCACCTTGTTCTGTCACATCGTCTCGCAAGCCAGCAAAATCATTATGAATTATTGCACTCTGTTGAGCAAATGTGTTGATACTTTCTCCCATCTGTTGAGCTGCACCCGTTATGGCATCAGCAGCATTCTTCATTTCGTTGATGCTGGCTCCAAGATCACCAGGCAAATTCACGATTTGTAATTCGCCGGCCTGTGTCGTAGGGAAGATGATACGATAGGGTGATACAGGTTCATATCCAAATGGATTATCAAAGATAGCTCGTTTCTCCATATCAGACAACTCGTGATTCACAGATTGGACAACGATCTTGTTGAATTGTCTCTCAATTTTGGCATTGTAGACCACGTTGTCCTCGAATGAGTACAACAGTACGTTCTCATCGTCAATTCGCTGCATTTGATATCCACGCATGTCAGAGACGGATACACGACGACGTTCAGCGGGTGAGAGATTCATGTACGAATCAAACAAGGTTCGCTTCTGTCGCCATTGTTCGCTCCTCATTCGCTGTTGATTGAATTCACTTTCAACGACTTTATCGAAATAACGATTCAACATCTTGTCCATCATGTTTCTCGACTTCACTTTGTGTGGCTTGTATCGAATGATTGGAATTGTAGCAACGTATTCATCCATTTACTATGGGAGGAACAATGTGGGGCGACTTTGCCGTCTCCCCTACTTTACTTTGGTGTAACAAGATATCGTGAATGAGATGTACACATTCGAATTCAATGAGATCGGACGGTCATTCGCGTCCGTCAGTACCCAGTCAATGTAGTCCAGGTTCGATTGTTCAATCACATCGATCGATAGGTTGTCCCAGGTGATCATGTTGTTCAGTCCCATCGATACATGAATCAGGTTATCGATCAACGGACTCTTCAGACCGAATGTTTGAGCATTGATACTACTGTAGACTCGGATCACACTCATGCCATTCGTGATGTCGTAGGGTTCAGTCGCTACCATACCTGCCTCAACGATACCTTCCAACTTGAGGATACTCGTGTAATCAGGTGCGCCACTAAGGTCAACAGCGGTCGCCACATCACTGTTCAAGTATGCTCGGTTAACATCGTCTACCTGGATGGAATCGGCTATCGCACGGCATAACTCGGTAATCGAGTAGTAGCCAGGACCGACGTTGTACACCATTTCAAACCCTGACAGCATTTGAACCTTCACCACATTCATTGCACGAATGTTCCAGAGAGAAGTGGTATCGATCTTGCATGTAATCGAAGTGATCTTGTACACAAGGTCACGAGGCATGATCACTGTGTTGAACGTTTCATGGTATCGTTCGTTGTTCTTCGGAATTACTGTATTGTGGTTAATCACACTTACCGGTAGTGCACGATTATGACTCATTTATTGTGTGGAAGTGAATGCACACTGTAATCGGCATTGGCAGGGCAATCGTTGCACCGGTCTTATCGGTCAACGAGAATGACCATTTGCGACTTTTGGGTACCACGACGTTCATGTGTGCATTCTCCGTAAACTCCTCGTTCAATACAACCAACGGAGACTGTCGTCGTTCTTGCATGTTGTTCACTCGATCAAGGACAAGGCAGGTGCCAGTCGAATCTCCCTTCATAGTCACTCTGTCGATTACCATGTCGCTTTTGATGAGATTGTTACTTGTGAATTCATGTTCGTACGTTCGAGCAATGTTGAACACTAGATTCATTTATTATTTCCTCCTGAAACGGTGAATCCGATTAGCAGGTACACGTTCCCAATGAACGATAGCGGGTCACCATTTTCGTCCTTCAATTCGTACACGATGCGATCAAGCAATTCAGAACATGGTACCAACATGCGATTCTTGTAGAAGTAATTCTTGTACAAGCTGTCCATCGGGACATTCGCAAGCAGTGGTATCGTCTTGCTTTTCATGATGTTGCAATACAGCTGTATGTTCGATAGACCGTTCGTGATATCGACAGGATACTCGGCAACCATTGGACCATAGTTGGCATAGTACACACCATCGTCGAAAGGGATACGCCATGTATGCGATTGCGATCCTGAAGCGGGAACGATGGTTCCCAGGTTACCACTCAACGAGAACACGTAGTCTGCGTGAATGTAGTACCCATCTGTCTCAGCTTTCCATCGTATGTTCAGTGCAGCCGAGTCAAAACACTGGTTCATGTGCCATATCATGTCAGCCTGTGTCAACCGTGATGGTATGGTCCACGTGAATGTCTGAACGTCATCTGTGTACGTGATATCAGTCTCGGGGGAAGCACTGCTTCCCTCTTCGTCCAGTGTCATCATTCCGTACGGGGAGCGAATCGTCGTGTTAGCCGTGTACGACTCAGATTGTTCCCAGTCAACGAAGGTAGCCAATGATGGAACAACAACTTCATCATTCCTCACATAGTGGGGCAGCTTCGCTGCCCCGGGGAAGCTTTGCTTCCCCACATACGTAACACGTGTCGGTTGTATGAATTCGATCGACACAGCACGATCGGAATACGTACTACCTTTGATCATATTCGTCACATTCAGTCCATCGATGTTTGCCATCGCAAACTCGTAAGGTGATGTCAACTCGGGCATCCTGATGTAGTAATTGCGATAAAACTCGAAATAACAAGACAGATACACACCACCTGGTTCAGCGTATGGTCCGGGTATAATCTTGAAACATGGATTATCACAAAACAATATGAATCGTGGTTCTGTACCATTTCGACATCCCATTCGTACTCGACCACCATTATCTGCAATGACATATACCAAGTACCCTCCGAGAGATGCATCTACAAATATCTTATTGATCACATTAGCGATCATATTCACGATATCAATAGCGCTATAATGACCTCGTTGGATTGTGAGAGGTCTTTCGCCATATCCACGTATTCCAAGTATAAAATTCGTCGTATCGATAAACACTTTCGTGTGATATATACTATCCTTGGAATACCAAGGTCCGATCGAAGAACCATTCGATGACACCAAGTCACCTGTATTTTCCGATGTGATATGCAATTCCAATTCTGGTGCATAGTCCTTCGCAGTCCATGACATGCTTTCTCTATTGTCATTCACCGTCCACGCAATCGCATTCTGGTGAGATGGAGGTAGTTCCATAGCACTCGCATATCGAGCATTGAGTTCATTAAAACATGTGGTTGTAAGAGTATTCATCTTGATCGGGGTAGACGTATCTTCCGTTATGTAGAATTCACCACTATCGAGTACTGAGCCATCAGCTAAACGCATCGTGTATGTCGCGAGAGGCTTTAGCAGGAACCGATTATCATTCGTACGCATTTTCCAGTCATACGCAATGAAGGTGTTTGATCCTATGTACGCATGACCACCAATACCTTGATCATTCGTCATATCAGGTGGTGAATCGCTTTCAGGGTTGAACGAAGCTTCCACTGGTCGTTCGATGCACAGATTGCGTACCGTTGATGTCAATTTGAACCATGGAGTCCAACCAAAACCATTGATCGTCGTGTCAACACTGGATCGATCGAAATACCATCCGTCTGCTTGGACATTGAAGCGAACATGATCAACCTCGATCGTCATGGATGTGAGTGGAAGCACTTTCACCATCTCAGCACCGACAGCCTCGATGAACTCGCTGAACGTGTAGTAACCGACAGGCAATGTCAACATGTGCGAGACAGTGCCATCAGTAACAACCACGTGATTACACGAGGAAGACATGTAGTAGCGCTTCGGGTTATCCACTCCTTTCACCAAGATGTCCGATTCGAATCCGAGGATCGACCTGATCTCTGGTGCATTCGTGAAATCAATCATGTAGAAGTGATCTACCGTGATGTGGAACGCATTCTCACCGCTATACACCAATTCGAACAGGGCATCACTTGCATTCAGCTTTGCAATGATCGTTTCGATGTCGTATGCACCGCGTGGTATCGTGATCTCTTGAATCGTACTGCCAGCATTGATTAGCACCACTTGATCAGTCGGCACATTGTGCAACACGAAGTCCGTATACAACGACACAGACGAGATGTAGCACTGATCGAATGAGAGAGGATTGTCCAGCTTCACTTCCTTCTTCGTGGTATTGCCGAACACTTCAATCATGGAGAACTGATTAGCGGAAGTGACGCTATTTTCACTTTGCTCGTACACATCCTCAATCGTCAACTGGAGTTCGAATTCGCCGTTCAATCGCATCATCTTGCCATCCATATCGCGGAACACGAACATCAATTGATCAAACCGAGTGATCATTGGTATACGCACGTCTTCCACACTTCGCACGTAGTCAGCCGTTGGATCGTCAATGATCATCGTGGTGAGCAGGTTGTTGTTCTGGTTGGCAATCTTCAGGTCCGATGATCGCACGATCGTCGAGTAGACCTGAATCACTTGTCGATTTCGCGTGATATCAATCACGTTCGATCCACTGAACGAAGCAGGTAGAATGACCGTTCGTCCATCGAAGCCGAGGATCTCACGAATGTCAGGTGCATCTGTGAAATCAATGGTGTGTGGAGACTGAATCCAGATACAGCCGAACGACGAGGCATTCGTCGATATGGAAAATGTAGTATCGGTCATCATATTGAGCAAGGCAATGATCTCACTGATCGTGTAATAACCAGCAGGGATCGTTACCTTCTCGTCATTGCTGTTAGTAACCACATTGGTCGTGTCTACGTTGTTGAACATCGAACCATTAGGATGAAACAACACAGTCATGGAAGTGATATAGGGATTCTTGTACTTGTACGGATTAACCCATGTAAATGAGCCGTTGGTAGGTGAGCCTTGAATAAGCATGGAGTAGTGCATGGTCTTTCTCTCTTTACCTTAGTCAACAAGACAATGGGGAGGAATCGAAGATTCCTCCCGGGGCAACGTAGTTGCCCCATCACATCCATGGATACCATGGCCTACAATGGAAGTCAGGTTAACATTGCAGAAATTTGCCGAAATTGGCAGCCATGGGTTTCCGCGCGTTTCTTGTTATGGACAATACGGTAGCCAGGCAGGCAATGGCAGAAAATGGCCGGAAATGGGTTGCCGCGGTTATTTGGTAGGAAATGGATTTCCGCGTGTTTCCCGTCATGGCCATCGAGGTGACCAGGTAGGAAATGGCCGAAAATAACAAAAAACGGGTTGCCGCGGTTATTTGGTAGGAAATGGATTTCCGCGTGTTTCCCGTCATTCCCCTACTACTAGTATATCTACAGTCTACTCCATTCTATTGTTGGCAAATATACTATGATTCACATAAAGCACTTAGTAGCTTGTCTTTTCTTCTTTTTATGATTCCTTTCTTTTCTATTCGCGATTCTATCACATGAAATTACTTCTGAACGCTAATTATTGATTATACTACCTTGGTGTTACATAGAACAATGAGATTACAAATTAAGCTGTTGTGCATTCTTCTGTTTGACTTTGCACTAATTTATCGCATTGCTAGTATACTTTTCACGCGAACTTTCTTATATAACAACAGTTAATATACCAAGTCCGCAATTTGGAAGTCAATTTCAAATTGTTTGTTATTAACAAACTAGAAACAAATGGAACTTCGGTCCTGTTTCAATTATTACGGAGAAGAAGCTTCAGTTGGATGGAAGATATTGTACCGATTCTGGATAGCCTCTACAAAAGCCGGGTTTTCTACAATGACGATAGAATAATAACGATTACCTGAGAACTCGCCACTAACCTCGGAAGCATCCATGAATGACTGATTTGTTTCCGCCTGATTGACAATTTTCAACGACGCCTTAGGTATACCTATACTAAAAATAGTTGTAGTTAGAATATACCATATAAGAAGATATTTGTAGTCGTAACGAAGTTGTTAAGTCTGCATCTGAAAATGGTGAGTTTGGGCAGAGCTATTTGATTATTTACCATTTCAATGATAATTACAAACTAATTTCAAATTAACAGATGTGCTCGCAGTAACAGCTTGACCACGCAAAGCATTGGCAGAAAGATCAACAGTCTGTAACTGAAAATAACCTTTTGGTATTGAAAATGATCATAGCTTTTTTCAAATAATATATCAATTGTCAATTGAATTGTGTGACTATTTATCTTCATATTTCAAAAACTAGGAAATGTGAAATCTAATAACAAACTATCAATTGTAATACTCTTATAATTATACTTTCAATCAGAGATAATAGATAAGAGTTCTACAATTTATCCATTTTCAAGTTGTACCAAAATAGTATACTTACTGAGAGTAGATCGGCCACTGTATATAGAAATATTTCGCTTACTAATGATAAAATCTATTTATTCATGTATTATAATAATATGCAATACAGAGCATCGCTTTCGATACTTTGCTCTAGGAATCACAGCCACCATCTGATTATAACAGTTCTTCTTATCTATATTTCTTCCAAATTGATTTTGACTTGTGAGTTTGCATTTATTCTTAATTTGCTATTGGTTCTGTCTATTCTATTAGATGAATTGACATATATGATTCAAAAAACAGACTATAATATACCCTTTTTAGGCTTGTTATTTGTAACCTTCCCCAGAGAATGGGTACATCAGTTTTATACAATTTACATTACGATCACTCTCTTGTAATAAAGTCAGCAAGAAGTTCGCATCTAATCATCGTCGTTTTTTGATTTATTTTTGTTTAAATATGATAATTAGCGTATTGATTTCATTTCTGTGACATACTTTGGTATATCGCAAAGATAATTCTATGCCATAGAGTAGTTTTCAGCATTTCTATTCTAGTAATTACAATTTCGTGATCACATCAATTCCCTTGCTGTTTTGCGATGGTTTGTTTATTCCTAGGAATACTAAGGTGCATTTCAATCTGTAATCCACATGAACTCCTCTTATCTGCCTTTCACTCAGAGTTTGTTCTATATATTATCCATGCGATGAATATCATTTCCTACTTGATTTTGATTTTCATTATCCTTATCTTAACCCTGAATCTACTATTTCTCTACATATTGAAATGATTTGTTCCAGTTTATTATCATCAATGACTATTTTACTCTTGTCAAATAGCCGTTATTTCTTACAGATTACAAATGCACTCTTTAGTATTTCCTGTGCGGATTTCCTAAACATGGATGATCTCTCTGCATATCGTGGAATGAAGAGTTCGATTCTTTTCCTGTACAATAGTTCTTTTTTAGATACGCTTTTTTATTTGTAATCAAGTTGCCTTGTATTAGTGGTTCTCGTTTCCTCATTATTATTTCTTGTCCCTATTTCATATATTATAAAATAGGGATTAGGGTACAAACCGAATATATGATATCTATTCTATCATTTTTCACATTATTTTTGTATTTTAGAATGAAATCTCTATTATTCGTAAGTACTCTATGTATGTCATCGTATCACTACTTACTCTTAGTCTTACTTGTGTATTGTGACTTAACTTGTTCTTCTGGAGAAACTTATGTCAAGTTTGTGAAAAAGTGTGGCGATAGCAGTGCAATTGAGGAATCTTTCAAAGTATATGATGGATCGACTCTATTGTATACTGGAGCCAACTTTGCCAACAGGGAAACACGAACGATTGAGCAATGCTTAACCTCTTTCGTCAATAATCAATTCACTGTTGAGCTGATCGACTCATATGGCGATTCGTGGTATACTGGATCCTATCTGACTATATTGGGGAAGTCTGGAAATGTAGTTTTCAAAAATATGATGACAGATAATAACCAAGAATCTTTTCCCTTTTCTCTCTATTATGGAATTGAGCAAGATTCCACTTGGAAGATGACTTCCGGCGTTGCTTCTGCTGGATGGACTGAGTACTCGTTTTCTGACAGCACTTGGACGGATGTTACTCTTGGTTCTGAGACTACAGTTGAATCTGGTACTCAATATTTCCGCAAGCAGTTCGTGGGTCTTTCAGATATGGCTGCTTATGATGTGCGGCTGCACTACAAGGCTGGAGTGATTGCCTATATCAATGGAATTGAGGTCTACCGCGACAATCTGCCTGATGGAGCTGTTTCTTCGACCACTGCTGCGACTGGAGAATATTCTGAGATTGCCTATCGTGGATTCATCCGTCCTGGCTCTGAAGTGGCTTCACAACAATCGATTCTGGCTGTGGAGCTCCATTTCAATTCTACACAAACTATTGTGGACTTCAATGCCTATCTTGCTATTCTGGCTACCTCTACTACTGAAGGCAATTGTTTTATTTATGCTGAATCTACTTATGTGACTTCGAACGGTGGCTCAAGTGTTACCAATATCTTTGATTTCGTTAAGTCAAGTTATTATCAGGCTAGCTCTTCATCCCTTCCTGCTACTGTAACCTACTCCTTTGAAGGACCAAGACCCTACATTAACTCCCTCCGTGTTTGGCCTTATACGTCTATTACATCTGCTCCTAGCACATTCTCTTGGCAAGGATCGAATGATAATTCGCAATGGACAACTGTGTTTACTGTATCTGATGCTACTTATGAAACCAAGGTTTACCAAATCTTTGGTGGTTATTTCTATGCTTCGCTTTACCCGCACTATCGTCTCAATATTGTTAGTAGCAGTGGTACTAATTATGTTTATGCATATGAAGTCCAACCCTTGATTTGCTCTACATCCATTCCAACCTCTATCACATTCACTCCTGACTCATACACCTTCTTGGCATCATTTGAAATGGTGTATGTCCAGCCTGATATTTCCGAGTTTACTTCATGTTCAGCTCAGAACCTTCCTGAGGGTCTTTCAATTGATTCTGTTACTTGTGTGATTTCTGGAGTTGCGGACACGGCTGTTTCTGATTTGACGATCACTGTTACTTCTGTTATGAATAACAATACATACACTGGATCGTTTACTCTTAATATCCAGGAATGTTCTGGTACAGTACTGAACATTCTACGTACCTATGGATCCAATGCTGCTAAGGAGAGTTTCGAAATTAAGGATACTTCAACCCAGCAAACAATCATATCTGTTGCTGCCAACTCTGGTCAGGTTAGTAATGAAGATTGGACCCATGTTGTTTGCGTTACTGGATCAAAGTATGCAGTTACTGTAGGATCCGAAAACAGTTATTGGAGCGCTGCTTCCTTTCTGTATGTCCGTGCTATTCTCTATGGTGATGAAATGGAAACGATTCTTCGTATGAGATATGATTCGAGAGTCGGTTTCCCTTCATCTCGTACGTTTAATGCTCAGTATTCCATTCTTCCCCATTCCAACTGGTATTACAAGCATGGAGAAGTTCCTACTGATTGGTATTCATCAACTTCCACTACTGGATGGACTGAGGGAAATACCAGCAACTTTCCCGACTCTACCAACCAGATCCAGCTGTACAAGAAGACATTCACTGTTGCGGACATCAACAACATTGCTGGATTCGTTCTTTCCATCAAGTACAAGTATGGATGCATTGTCTATCTGAATGGACATGAAGCGTTCAGAAAGGGATTGACGGATACAACGATCAGCACTTCGAGTTATGCTGACAACATTTACACGGATACTCTCTTTCACCAGATTTCTCTTCCCATCAAGACGGTTCAAGTTGGAGAGATCACTGCTGTGAACTACATCCAACAGGGATCGAATACTATCGCCATTGGACTCGTTGCTGCCAATGCAAACCAGAAGGAAGCGATCTTCGATGGTGCCATTCGATTGATGGGCGACACGACCACATCTCGTGTCTTTGACTACACTGTTACCTACAGTGGATTGGATGGAGATGTATCTGAATGTTTTGAGCAATACTATGCATATGAAGTCGAGCCATCATCATACACGACTAATTATTTGAATATTGCGTTCAACAACGATCGTCAAGAATGGATCAACTCTGTGACTATCAAGGCATACTACAGACAGATTAGAGCACAGCCTCGTGAGTTTGTACTAAAGGCTCGAAGTGGAAATGATGCATGGACCACGTTGACAACCGTGACTGAGCTTACTTGGTCTCAAGTTGGTCAGGCTCAAATCATCTATTTCCAGAATAATAAGGCATACAACGAATATCGTTTTGAAAATATAGCCACAGGTGATTTCCTACAAGAATACTGGAAGTTCAATACCTTGGATATGAGTTCAGTGTACACAACGATGACCATTCCTGAACTTGTCTATGATGATATTACCATTTTCAAGGATATTGAGATGGGAGAAGTCTATCCGAACTCTCCGTATTACTACAATTTCCAGATCAGCCCCAGTCTTCCTGCTGGAATTTCTCTTGACCCGAACACAGGCATGATTTCTGGAACTGCTACCGCTCCAAAGATATCTACAACCTATACCATCACTGCCAGCAAACTTAGTGGAGGTACTTCCTCTGTTTCTTTTTCGCTTTCTGTTGAAGTTTGCACTGGGAGCCAATCATTGATTACTTTAGTGGCTCGCACTGATAGCTGGCCAGGCGAAGGTTCTTACAAGGTCTATCAGGGAATTGGTACAAGTGGAACTGTTGTCGCTTCTATAGATAGTTTTATTACTGGTAGTAGCTTGAATTATGGAGATTTCTGTCTGGAGAATGATATCTACACTATTCAATTACTTGATTCTGGAGGGGATGGCTGGTTTAATCCTGCTGGGTATTATCTGACCGTGGATATGGGTGCAATGATTTTTGAAATGGGACAGCTCCCTGCGAACACTCATTCCGTAAGCACAATGTTTTCTTCATATCTTCCGTTCCAGATTGAGTATACCGAATGGAAGGTCAACTATGATTGGGTGGAGAATTGGAATACTGTTGACTTTGATGACTCTGATTGGGAATCTAAGAAGGCGAGTCTGATTGGAACGAATAGTAAAATAACCACCTACATTCGTAAAGAAGTAAACATTCCAGATATTGGCAACTACCATGTGCTCAATATTCGTGTGAAATACACTGGAGGTGTTGTTGCTTACTTTAATGGATTCAAAGTGGCTCGTTTTAATATGGGGGAAATCTTCGATTCGGAGACGATGTCATTTACCCTCCATGATGAAAAGGTATTCTCCATGTTCCACATAATTATGACGAATGTTGCTGGAAGAACGGGAAAGAACATGATGGCTTTTGAAATTCATCGTCCTATGGATCAGTCATCGTCAAATCCGATAGTGTTCGATGCTACCGGAGTGTTTGGAGTGAATGAGTGTTCGATTGTTGTGGACACTTACTCATCAATCGATGGTTCGGAGGTTGATATGTGCTCTATTGAAGAACTATTTGATTTGAATCCCACAACTTACGGATATCAGACAAACGTTATGGGAACCTATCTGGAATGGGCGGTGGAAAACTTGGAAGGAACCAAGTTCAATAGTTTTGCTATGCAAACCGTTTATTCTCGTAGTGAGTATGGATTCTCTCTCTATGGTCGCAGAAATACATTTGACGATTATATCACAGCAGTTGAGACGGTTGATCAGACTACTCAGGCACTAAGGCGCAATGCTTGGTCTGCTCCTGTGGGTACTATTGGATTCAAGCAGCTTCGATTTGAAGTGGATGTCGCTGCATCAAACATAGTCTATGTGAGTTCCTACATGCTTCAGTACTGTAAAGTGAGTGGAAGTGGATCATGTCCTGGTGTTGATGAATACCCTTCTGTGGGAGAAGGAGAGATTTCACCTGGCAATTGCGAAAAGGGATATCGAGGCTATTCTTATCGTACTTGTTCCAATGGTCAATTGGGAGAGATTGACTACAGACATTGCATTCAGCTCGAACCTAAAAATCTGACATATGAGCACAATGAATACAACCTGACATTAGATATTACGATATCCATTGCTCCACCTGCATATGAGAATGTTAGTGAAGAGTTTTATTTGGCCGAAAATAACCATCTGCCTCTTGGGCTTACGCTAAACCCGATATCTGGAGAGATTGTTGGAACTCCGGTAATGGATATCGGAAAGTCAAATTGTACAATCTTTGGAAAGAATCAAGTGGGTATTGTGTCTACGACACTCCTATTCAATGTCCAAAGAGGAAGGTGTGAAGAAGATGGCCACTTCCCAATGACTTATGTTGGAAAAGTGGCTGTTTATGAATGCGCATCGGATGGTCTTTATATTGGAACACAGAAAAGGCCTGCAAGCTTGGCGAAACGGGTGGCGAATGGCAAAGAACGAGTGGGTTCTGTATTTCGATTATTTTCTTAATTGTACTGGTAGTAGTAGTTGTTGTGATTATTGTGGTTATTGCGCTTATTATAGTTTATGTGAAGAGAAGTAAAAAACAGCAAAATACCAAAAGAAAATCTGTTTCTAAAAAGGGAAGTGTGAAAAAGGATATGAATGTCTAAATGGAATTGAAAATCCCAATTAAAAGACAGTGATTATTTCGAAAAAAGGAATAACTATGTAAAGCAAAATATGCCTATATGTTAGTTAACTTCAAAAAGCAACACTTCCTAATTACAAGAAACTAAACTGAGTAAAGCAAACACGTTTTTAGTTTGATCATGTCTGAAATGCATATCACTCCGTTCATTTTGTATAGAATCATCAAATTGGAACGTAGCATACACCTAGCCAAACACATTTTTTTCTAGTTTGAAACTGGTTCGTACGTAGACTCCACAAAAAGACCAAAGTTGTTCCAGCTCGCTTTCATAGGTTAAATCTGTATAGTTCGTAATAATAATGGTATTTTAAAATATATGTTGTTGTCTTATATATCTGACACTCTCTTCTTTGATCAACTTTTCTGTAGATATGTCTTACAACGAATATTTACGATTCAATAATAATACCACACGGTAATATTTCATAGCTATCCGTAAGGAACCAAAAACCGTGTATTACTTACACATTCTGATTCGATCGATTTACTTAACTGCCGAAAGTCTATATATATATATATATATCTTTATCCTTACTTTCATAAAGAATTAGCACATAGGGACAAGAAACAAATTCTTTACTCTGATCGAATGTTTCTCTTTCCATTAAGCCTCACGATTTACTGTACGAAATTTAGAATGAAAAAATAGAATTACAGCAATTTCTTTCAAAGATTTCCATAAAAGATTGAAAATGCTCTATTTCCGGATTTCCAAAAGTTATGGGTATATTTGCAACATATACAATACACTTAATTGTTGTTTTATTTTCTATTCCATAGTCATTTTTTCTATTTCCTACATTGTAAAAAATGGCCAATTATTATTCTACTCATGAGTTACCTATTTTCTGGATCATTTTTCTGGTTTTCGCAATTGTATTCAATGTATATTGTAGTAATAAATTTGTATATAATATATTTTGCGGTACTAACTCTATTTCTACCTATTCTACAAAAGATCGCTTTCAAAGCACTTCTGTGCATTTCTCGACTTCTCAGCAAGAGGTTATGAGACTTAAATTGTATCCGAGCTTGTCTTTTCTAAAATCATCGAAAGTGCTCAATTCTAACAGCCACTATTTTTCCAACAGTGACTCGTCTCTGATTCTATCAGAAAATTCTATTAAAAGACCCAGACTTGTGGTAGATCTAAAGTTTGCTGAGAGATTGAGGAACAGTCAGAAGAATGATAGTCTCCCTTTGGTAAATGATATTATTGTTACGGAGCAAAAGCGTTCCTGGGTTGTATATGTTATTATCAATAGTCTAAACGCACTTCCCTCCTATAGAGGGATTACGAACATGAATGTGGATCTGATTTATGGCAACCGTGTGTATCATAATAAGTTCAAAGTTATGAAAGAGCACCAAATTAGACTCCTAAAATATGTTGTCAGTGATCTTCCTTCGTTTGGTACCTTTACGTTAGTTGATCATGCAACATCATGGGAATACGATTCTCTTCCATTCCGTGTAGTTCCTTATCAACCTAAAAGAAGAATGGCAATTTGTACTTATATTTCTTCGTACAATACTGTGAACGAAATACGATTCTTTTTGGCCTATTATTTAGTCCAAAAGGTGGATACCATCATTTTCTATTGTCCTGATAATTATGATTATTTCTCTAGACTACTGAAGAAAGAAATTGAGAGTGGATATGTTATTTTATACAATTATCCATGGCCGTTATCGAATGATTTTGGTGTCATACAAAACTCCCTGCAAATCAGCCAAGTAAATAGCTGTTACTATAGACATCGAAGCTTTTATCAATATATTATATCCATAGATATGGATGAATATTTGTATAGCGAGCTTCTTCCATATGACTTATATAATGCGATCGTAAACAGCTTTAGGTTTCACCCTCCAAAGGATGATATTGCTGTAGAGTTATATTTTTGTTTATTTAGTGTAGGTTCAATCGTACTTGTATACGGGGGGTACAAATCGTGAGTATTCGTTAGGGAACGGGACCCTATTCAATGATTTTAATAAACGAATGGATAACAATTTGGTATCTGGAAGACCGAAACAAGTCATTCACACAAGTAATGAAGGATGGTTTTCGATTCATTGGTGCTATCGATGTGCAGTTACTTTTGATATTCCGCCAAACTTTCTTCGGATTGCTCATTTCAGGGCGGAAATCCCCCTGAATGATACGCTCACTGTGACGCACACGCTTGAGCAATACACACCAAAAATCAAGCAGTATTTGGCCAAAATTGTGTAGAGGTACATTTGTTTGTCATCGCTGTGTCGACTGGGGCTTTTGCTATATTCTGTTTTGTTTCTATCTGAGATCTTTTGATATTAATTGTAACGTGCATATTTGTACACTCTAATGCTGTTTTCTTTTAGACTCTTTGAAATTCTCTTATTGGTGAGCATCTAGAAATCACACTCTGAAAGGTTCGTCACATTGTATCCGTATGATGTATAGTTAGTGTTATAACGGATACCTTCAAAAGAGAAATGTGGTTTTGCTTCATGCACCGTCCTTATTATAACTTGGGTCTTCCAAGTGATATGTGCATCTGGGTACTAGCAATCATGTGAATCTAGCTCACAACAATTCGTTGTGTGAATCGATAAATTGTTTTTCTTGTTTGAAAGTCAAACTGTGCTTTTCTTACACTAAATTATCGATAATGGTTATATTTCTCTGTAGCATACCTCTTACAATAACAAGGATATATTCATTTTTATATTACACACTCTCTGCATTCCGTGTCTTTCACCGATTCATTGCCGAGCCATTCAGGCAGGTGCTGAAGACAATTATGCCATTTTCTTCTCTCAAAAGGAGTGACTTGGTGCAATCCTTCGAGATCTTCCCTTCTAAGATTGATTTCCGCTTTTATACAATCCAGTGATCTTCCATATACTTGTAAAATGATTCAAACAGAGAATAGTATGTGTATTTGATATGTTTCTTAGTAATCAAGGAACCACTCAACACATCCACTTTTACCAATTATTGTTTTACTATGCAAAACGATACTGATTTTAAGGTACGCTGGTTGGAGAGATTGTATCACCGATAGGTAGCAGATATGTCTCTTGCTGAATGGGGCCGAAAGGATCTCACCCTTTCAGAGTACGAGATGCCTGGCTTGATGGCTTGTCGCGAGAAATATGCGGGAAGACTGGAAGGGGCTAGAATTAGTGGTTCCTTGCACATGACGGTTCAGACAGCTGTGCTCATTGAGACACTGAAGGCTTGCGGAGCTAAACTGCGATGGTGTTCTTGCAACATCTTTTCTACTCAGGATCATGCTGCTGCTGCGATTGCTGCTGCGAAGTCTGCTGCGGTTTATGCCTGGAAAGGAGAGACCTTGAGCGAGTATTGGGAGTGCACCTTGAAGGCTGTTTGTTGGCCTTGTGAAGATGGTTCTGTGTGTGGTCCTGATCTTATTGTGGATGACGGAGGCGATATGACTCTGATGATTCATGAAGGTGCTAAGTGGGAGGCTCTCTACGAAAAAGATGGAACTCTGCCTGATCCTGATGCTGTTGAGGGAGAGGACTTTAAGTGCCTCCTGGCTCTTCTCCGTCGTGAGATTCCTAAGAATTGCCATCTCTGGAGATCAATTGCTGCCAAGTGTCTTGGTGTGTCGGAGGAGACAACAACGGGCGTTTTGCGATTGTACCAAATGGAGAAGGAGCACTCTTTGCTGTTCCCCGCTATTAATGTGAATGACAGCGTGACAAAGTCCAAGTTCGACAATATTTATGGCTGCCGACACTCTCTTCCTGATGGAATTATGCGTGCCACCGATGTTATGATCGCTGGTAAGCGAGTTTTGGTGTGCGGTTATGGTGATGTGGGTAAGGGTTGTGCGGAAGCCATGGTCGCTGCGGGAGCTATTGTGTGTGTGACTGAAGTGGATCCGATTTGTGCCCTTCAGGCGTACATGCATGGCATTCGTGTTGTGCGCTTGGCTTCGGTTGTGGACGAAATCGATATCTTTGTGACTTGCACTGGAAACAAGAAGATTATTATGGCTGAGGATATGAAGAGAATGAAGAACAACGCCATCGTCTGCAACATTGGTCATTTCGATAATGAGATTGATATGGCGGGACTCTATGCCATGAAAGACGTGAAGAGAGAAAACATTAAGCCTCAGGTTGATCGTTTCGTGTTCCCTGATGGTCATGGTGTGATTGTGCTTGCGGAGGGCCGACTGGTGAATCTTGGTTGTGCTACTGGACATCCTAGTTTTGTGATGAGCAATTCATTCACGAATCAGGTTCTTGCCCAGATCTCTCTCTGGGACAACCAGAAGACTCAGCAATACGAGCGTGGCCATCTGTATACTCTTCCGAAGGAGCTGGATGAGATGGTAGCTCGTTTGCATTTGGAGAAGCTTGGATGTGAGCTCACCGAGTTGACTCAGGAGCAGGCTGATTACATTGGTGTGCCGATTCAGGGTCCTTACAAGGGAGACAACTATCGTTATTAAATGTGTTTGTTTTAGACAGTGAGTGGAATGTTTTTATGTGGGAAGCCGTATTTTCTGTGAGTATGTGATCATCATAATATTGCTATTACTATTTTGGGATTGATTCTTGTGGTTGGAATAAAGTATTATCAAGTCTTTTGTGTGTTGGAGACAGGTAGTATCATGTATTTCCAAGCAATATCATCTCTCCCCACCATCCTATGACATTCCTTCCATCAATATCCATCTATTACCTTCCATGAATCCATCGATCCACAAACTATTACCAATCCTCTACACAAATCTTTACTCTTCTTCCATTTACACACACACACATTTATAGATAAAATAATTATCAAACAAAAATCTCTAAGAACCCAATGTTTCCACACGTTTCAAGAAATGTGATTCATTCTTTAGGTACACTGCCAACCAACACGGCTTATCAGGAAGTCTGTGTGTATGAAGGGTTTGTGGATGAAGCCGAATCCACTCCTCGTCTTCTCGTGTCACCACCTCGCTTGCTATATACATCTGCCCTGAAGCAATTTTGGCTATGCTGGGTTCGGATGCAGATGGGCTGGATCGCACGTTATGCAACGCTTGATCGCGATCCCACAAACTAACAAAGAGCTGACTCGAAGCAGGAATGCATAAAGGATCCATTTCACGAGGCTCGGCACACACCCATCCAGTAGCCATAACTCCTTCCTTCGTCTTCAGAATCGTAGACATGGTCTGCTTACTCACTCGAAGCCAGGTTCCATCGGCTGTATAGATCACTTGCTCCACATCAAACTCGGACCCCTTGGGAATCTTTGCCCCTTCAGGAATCGTGAGACTCGGAGCTTTCCGGAAGCCTATCCTAAGAAGCCAATCACAAAACATACAGGCTTCTTGAATAGCGACAAAGGTAGAACTCGACTTCGGGGGACTCGTGATGGAGTTCGATGGCTTGTCGATCATTTCGTCAATGAAAACTAAACGTGAGAACAGTGTAGATGAGCGGCTCGTCCTACTCGACGTGTTACGACGACGACGAATATTGAAGTGCTCTAGCATGCGAACAGCGCCATCCATATGCATCGTGGCTTGCGACTCATAACGCATCCAAGGCAGCATCGAGGCCTACACAAAATCGTCCCATGGAGTATTCAATTCACTTGCTTGGCAGTGTATCGCTTCTCAGGATCGACGATAAGCAGTTTGGAGATAAAGTCTTTCGCATCGTCGCTCACATGATCCCACTCGGGAGAAGGGAAATCAAACTTTCCTCGCAGGATCTGACGATACATAGCCACATCGTTATCCGAAGAAAAGGGAGGATAGCCGCAGAGTCTAGCCCTCGAGGCAACTCACAGTCCGCCTACAAGATATACGTGATCACTCCGATTGCCCAGATATCGACGGGAGGTCCGTACACCTGCCCCTTCATAATCTCTGGAGCCAGATATCCCGGCGTTCCGCACGACGTAGAGAGCCCATTCATGGCATGCGTCTATTGATCATCGGCCAACGGAAGGAGTCGACCTCTCTAGCAAACCCGAAATCAGCAATCTTGATGTTCGTATAGTCCGATTTGTCCTTGAGAAGAATATTTTCGGGCTTCAAATCGCGGTGGACGATCCCGCGATCATGGCAATACGCGATGGTGTACAGCAACGTACGAACCACGGTCTGGGCTTCGCGCTCGCTGTAGCTCGCCTTGCTCACAATGGCATCGAAGAGCTCGCCTCCCATACACAGCTCCTGGACCACATAGAAGTAGTCATTGTCCTGGTAGAACCCTTTGATCGTTACCACGTTCGGATGCTGGCGAAGCAGAGACATGATGGACACTTCTCTCTTTCAGAGAAGCACCTCCACAAAGCGTACGTTCAGGGAAACAGTGTCGTCGCCGCTAAGCTGCGATTTGGTGATCACCTTGATCGCCACATCCTCGCCCGTCCGACGATCGACCGCGAGCTTCACAACGCTGTAGGTCCCGCTTCCTAACGTTGCCTTCATTTTGTACATGCTGTTGATGTCTGCTCGCACGGCACTGGCGTTCGCCTTGACGCCTGTGTTGTTCTCGTCTAGAGAGAAGAAGAAGCGTTGCCACATCCATACCCTCATCTTCGTCAACGACAAAGTGGAACAGTTCTAAAACGCTGTTAACATAACTATCCATCTGCTCAGAGAAAAGATCCAGCTTGGTTTCGCGCACCTTGTTTATGGCTTCTGCAACACTGCGTATCAAATCAACACAACAGCGGGACTATTGGTACTGAATACGCGCCTTCGAGGAGGGAAGATCCATTGCGATCGTTTCGATTTCTCGAAGAAACGCACGGAGATCCTTGACATTGTCGCAGAGCTCCATTCGCTTTAAGATGAATCCAAGCTGTGGATCCACCTCATCCTACGATCTAAGAGAAACAAGTGGCACGCACAGCAATCTCTCCTGAGATTGGACTATTTGTCGATCCATTTTCGTTTTGAAAATACAACGTCTTAGCATCCTCAATCGCTGCCTTCCATGACTTTAACTCTAGTACAGTTTCAAAGGCAAACCAATGCACTTTCTTGTTTGTCTAGATGTGAGATCAACGTTGCAGAGGAGGTACGAGCGTTATCATCAGACACTGTGGCTTTTCAACGCTATACTCACAATCTTCGATGGAGGCAATGTCCTTCAGAGGAATATAACCATCGCATACATCCCCCTCGTCAACATACCACTTTATCTCATTCTCTCGAAGCTCCAAAAACCGTCTCGCCCATTTCTTCCTAAAAGTTGACTAGATGGTAGGATGATACGTGCGCCTACCTGCTTCTCAAGATATCCACTTTTTAAGAGCTTATTCGTCATCCTCAAAGTAAAAAATGAAGAAAAACCTACAAAATCTAGCTGAGGAATTGTTACTTTTCTCTTTTGCATCTCAATAAACCCTCTTCGTCACATTCAATGGCTTGCAATCGATTAATAGAACAAACAGTTCTCCAAATCCTTTACAATTTCGCCGATAACTTCCGAATCTTCATTTCTAAATCTGTATTGCTTATAGGAGACAAATAGGAGTAAAAAGGGTTCATAATAAACTAGATTCATAGAAGGAATGAAGTAGAATACACTTTTGTACAATTCAAAAACTCCCTGGAAAAAAACTCGTATTTTCTCTTCGCTCTCATTACGGTGGAGAAGGAGGAAGGTGATATTTTCAATATGAAGGATCCAAAACACTACTCGTCTTCAGGATATTTCCAGGTGTTAAATATGCGGAGACAAAATATCCATTCGATTTGTCTACAACTTTCAAATACCTAGACCTTATGATATAGAACAGCTTGTACTGTGCATTGGTTGTTTTCCGTTTTTCGTCAATCATATCTAGCGAAGAGTACAATATAAACTCAGAGAGGTGGGGCGTGGTTTCTTGCTATTCCATTACAATGGAGTGGCTTCATTACGTTATCTCTCCCAACAGCAATGGAAAGTAATGGGTTGTCATTTCCAAATATTACAAAACGAACTGGGTTTGCCATAAGTTACAAAAAAAGAATAAATGAATATGAAAACCCTTGTTTCTAACACTATTTCAATTCTTAACTCATTCTTGCTCATATTTCTCAATCATGGGAAATGATGGAGGTACAGTAGCCACACAACGCAAGTATTCTAGATGGGCGACAAAGAAGGAAGAAGCTCACGTAGATTCCGAAGAAGTCATTCAAGCAAAGTGGTCTACGTGTGCCCTATCCGGAGAGCCTCTTCAAGAGCCTGTTTGGCCCTTCTTTTGCACTAACATGTAGATTTGCTCATGCGAATTGGGGTATTTGTTTAACCGCATAGCTCTTATTCAGGCACTTCTTGATAAAAGCCTTCCTCCCACGTTTTCGTATATTCGAAAAATGAAGGATGTTGTAGACTTACATTTTACTGCTAATCCAGACTACACATCGAAATATGTTGGGGACTCCGGTGATTATTGGCAACAAGATATTCTTGGCGGAAAGTATATCTGCCCGATTACAAAGGAGGCCATTGGAGGAAAAACAAAGTAGGAAATCGGAAAGGTTGACGATTGAAAGGTTTTGTTATCTGCGGACCTGTGGTTGCGTGCAAGCCTTGAGCGTCTTGAAGGAAATCCCATCCGATAAGTGTTTGGTGTGTGACAAGCCGTTCACTGAGGATGACGTAATTGTGATCAATGGGAAGTATGGGAGCTGTTTTGCTGTTAATTCACAGTGAGAAGGAAAGAGAGGAGCTGCGGAGGAGGATGGAGCTTCGCCGCTCAAAAGAAAAAAAGACGGTTTCATTTTCAAATTCTAGGTTATTTGTAGAAGAAGCATCATCATTCCACCGAAAAAAAGGAAAAGCTGGAAAAGAAGGATCCATAAGATTTCTTTCAATGTGTTTTTTGTCTATTTCCTTTTGTTTTCAAATATAATTTCTTCCATCTTTCTCTCTGATTGCCAATTCTTAAGTATGCATGGGTTGAAAATGATAGCACAAATTTTTTGTTCTTAAATCTTATTGGGGAACAATACTTTTCGTTACATTTCATGGTCATTCTCATGACCTTTCAAATATTTATTTAACGATGCGCGGTGTTGTCATTTCCCTCTTCGCTCTTTGTGTGGTTGTTGGTTCCCAGGTTCCGATCAGTGCTCTGCTGAAGCAGCCTTTCCTTAATCAGAAGCATACTCTGAGAAATAATAATGATATCTGGTCTAATTCCGGAGATAGTAGGATCTCTCTTTTTGCTTCATTTTAGTGTGCGGAACATATCAGGGACAATGTGTTTCGACTGAGTTTATAAGTAGGTTTCTTGAAGGGTCATCATTTGTAGGTAATAGAAACGATGTTCGCTTTGATGGCATTCCTCAACAAGTGCCATCTTCTCTCTTCATGTTCTCGGAAATGTTTGTGGGTAGCGAATGTACTCCTAGCATGAGCATGATGAAGATCACTATGAAGACTGATATCCAGAGTCAAGAAGGCAGTATTATGCATGTTTTTGTGAATGATGTTACTGTCATTCTGCAAGAAATGTATATTTCGCAACTTACCTGTGAATCTGCTGTGGAAGCTGGAAAGGAGTATTCGGTTAAGGACCTGCATTGTACCGATTATACTGGTGAAGATCCTTTTAAGGATATCACCCCGATTGTTGGTACTGCCCAGGAATTGCCTGTCGAATTCACTGAAAGTGAGGTAACTGTTGGAGAGGACTCGATGACACGTACCTCTTCTGAAGGATGCTCTACTGAGGTTCCCACTACTGATGCTCCTACCGAGGCTCCTACCACCGTGGCTCCCACTACTGAAGCGCCTACCACTGCTGCTCCCACTACTGTGGCTCCCACTACTGCTGCTCCTACTACCGTGGCTCCTACCACGGAAGCTCCCACGACTGCTGCTCCCACTACTGTGGCTCCTACTACCGTGGTTCCCACTACCGAGGCTCCCACTGAAGCCCCCACGACTGTGGCTCCCACTGAAGCCCCCACTACCGCTGCTCCCACTACCGTAGCCCCTACTGAAGCCCCCACCACTGTGGCTCCCACCGCAGTTCCCACCACTGTGGCTCCTACTGAAGTTCCCACTGCTACTCCTACTCCTACCCCGAAACCCGATAACTCGAATATTATCATCTGGGTTATTGTCGGTGTCGTGGTAGTCATTGTTGTGGCCGTTTTGGTGTGGTGTACCTGTAAACCCAAAGGTAAGCAGCTTGAGACAACTCCGCTTGTTTAAGAATCGATGTTTGTTTCAGAAAACAGAATACTGAGCAATTTGGATAGATGCCTGAACCTCATCTAGCAGCAGTTTCTTATCTTCCAAACTCAACTCTGCAACCAACGTCAGCACGTTCGCCAGCGTAACCGAATTCTCCCTACAACTCATCAAAACCGTTCTCAGCTACCGAATAAACGTATTGTAGTACATCGAGGTAAAGTACAACATGATGAATTGGCAATCAAATCGATCCATGAGACCTCCATGTCCAGGAATAATAGAGTTGAAGTCCTTCTTTCCATAAGCACGTTTTATCGCAGAAGCAAAGAATCCGCCAAAGGGGGCGACCAATGCAGCAAACAATGCAAGGAAAAACTCGTGAATGTAAATGGGTTCCAAATCAAATCCAGTCCGTCCAAGAATTCCTGCAAGCCACGATGGGAAAGAATAATGGTGCAAGAGATAATAGTTCGGAACAGGACAATTTGGCTTATTGAATGGACAGTACAAATGAGGAACCTTGAAATAATACGCCATGATCTCGCCAATCACTATACTAGCGATTCCACCACCAATAAAGCCCTCCCAACTCTTGTTAGGAGAAAGAGGTGTAAGCGGGTATGGGATAAACCTAGAACGATACGAGTGGAATCGAAGGGCATACTTTCTTCCAAAAGCCATTCCGAAAAAATAAGCCATGGTGTCATTGAAGGCGACAGTCATACACGGAAGAACAACCCAAATGATGCCGTCCATAATCATGGGGACAGCTGCGCGAACTTGATAGATTACGATGATAATTGTTAGCATTGTCCAAGCAATTTGACCTGCGTGGTAAGCAGCTCACAGGATTCAAAACCTACCAATTTGATATTTCAAGTACCCCTTTTTCAGACTTAGAACCAGAATGACGAATAAACTTGAGTAGAGGATCACTGAAATAAACCTATGTTGAAGAAAGAAACAAAAAGAATACGAGTGATACTTCACAACAAATTCAAAATAAGGAATATAATGCATCATTCCAACTGCTGATTGCTTGCCAAAGACAATAAACATAGCCGTCATGAAAATTACCCAGTGAAGAGTTCGGAAATGAGGAATCTCCTTTTCTACAGCTTCTTTGTAGCGCACATTTAACAATTCATAGAAGAGTCCAAACTACACTTAAAGGTCGTGTGGAACCCTACTTGGATAGCCGTAATTAACATAATCACAGGATAGTGACCCATATAGACGATCCCAATAAAGGCAAACAGAATTGCAAATCCAGATATGACTCGTACCAATATAGAACTCCCCTTCTTCTCCTTTGCTAAAGATCAATCGCCAAAAATAACAGGAAAACCGTTAGATGACACAGGTTGCTCAATACTATCAATTTCATCTTCGTCTCTACCATCTGCCGTCATCTCTTGAGGCTCTGATCTCCTCTTACGAAGTTCTTCGGTTTCGGGATTCATTTATTTTTGAATGAATGAAAAAGGGATCCCAAAATTTACGTCATCTGCCTTTGTACAGATATCTCTTTTTCCTATTGACTAGACAATAATAATAAATCATCTCTTTCTCCATATATCACCGGAATCTTGGATATATATACACACAGTATATCTTTAAGCCAGACCCGTAGCATGGAACGATCATCCATTTCATTCTTCAAGTGTTTAAAATATCCTAACTCTTTGTGTTCCTATAATAATAGAATCCAGATAAAATAGAATTATATTTGCTTTAACGTCAAAGAGGTGTCACATTGTTGATAACAGAAATGGAAAAGGATAAAAGCCAGCAAGCAAAAGAGTTATTGAGCTTAATAGATACGCTTTACGACGAAAAGACGCGTCATAAGGGTTTAATAGGTAGGTTTGTTATTCTTATGAGATCAATTCAGATTTGTCTGAGAAGAAAAGTGAGGTGGAGCTGAGGACACTCTGCATTTATAATTCGTTCGGAATCGTGACGATTCTTCAACAAGAAATATTATCGGCTTATAAGTATCTTGACAACAGTAACATGCCCGATGGATTTGAAATTCGCATCTGTAACGCGCTTACGATTTTACGTTCGATTGCTGGGTATAATGAGATTGCCATTAATCTTGCAAGCTGTATATGCGATTGTTGGTGCTCTTAATGTAGCCCATTTGCTTTATTTTATGTGTCCTTTAATCGAGACCAATAATCCGCGTTTCTCCAACATTCGAAAGGTGGGAATCGCTGTGTTTGTAGAAGTTACAAGTGGTAATAAAGACCCTTTTGTAGGTTCTCGCTGCTTTCCTTATTCGTAGATTTACCAAACATTTGTTGATGATGGTATTCTCAATGTGTGCTTAAACGTTATTGAGCGGGTTGATTTGAAAGAAAAAGGCGTACGACTAGTCGTTTCGCGTGTGATGTGTTAGGGAATTATGCTGATGCTCAATAACATTCTTTGCTTTGATATGTCGTTCTGCGAGAAACTGAATAACGTGCTTTGTAGGGTGCATGCTTTTTGTTTGAGGGTAGTGGATAAAATATACAATGCACTTGTGATTTATGAAAACGAGATTAAGAAGTCCCCTCAGGAAACAGCCAAGCTCAAGGATTGCATTGAAAACATACGTCGTTGTATTCACGCGAATGAATATAATGGGTATGCTGCATAAAAATGCTGCAAAATAGATTTCCAAGAGAATAATACTGCTTTTGGATGAAGATCTATGTGTGCTAATTCTCCTCTTTTACTCAATATCCCTTCCGATTTTTATGTTATGTTTGTTCAAAGAACGATGAGGAAGTAGTAGTGATTGTCTGCGGATCGTGTATCAATCAACCGATCAATGTATCAATGAATCAATGAATCAATTATCCATCTATCTATCTATCCATTCATTCATTCAAACAAACAAAAAAGCAGAATATGATTCTACCAATATATAATATTCAAGTGTTGACGAGATCTATACTGGGATACAGCAAAGTATCATACCAAACACCGAATTACAATGCAAACCCATCCAAATAGACTCGACAACAACCTCTTTCATCTAGTCACTTTTATGACCATTCAGTTTTATAAACTTCTTAAATTGATTATTTACCCATGCAACCAGTTTATCCATACCACTTTCAAACTGGGATTCTTTGTCGAAAAACACAACATAGTAACAAGCAGCCACTTCAATATAACCAAAGAAGGGAATAAGGTTAAGCAGCTTCGAATAAAAAGTAATGATAGAAAAACATAGCCAGTAATAGACCCACTTTTTCTCATGCTGTTTGTTGAGGATATCGTGGAGGAAGGCCCAAACTATCGGCAAAATCAATATTGCCACGAATAAAACACTCTTTCCAAGAGATATTAGCAAACTTATCAAAAAGAGACCAGCGATAGCCATTAACAAATAATGAGCAGGGATATGAGTAGCGCTCTCGATTTTTAACACGTATTCTATTCAATAATCCTATAACTAGAAGTGTACCATTCTTGGGAACGATTCGCTTAAAGAACTCTTCTACCTTCGAGTAGGCATTTAATACAGTATCTTTTACCCCCAGCATTGCGGAAACACAGAAAATGCGCAAATAAATATTACACAAATACCCGTGATTCTAAAGAAATCAGGTCAATTTGAATATCATTGGACCCACCCTAATATGGTGCTTCGTTAAGAGCGAAGTCATTGAATCCTGATGGAATCGGAAGAGTGGTACTATGTTCTCAACGGAGAACAGGTATTGATTGCTATGAGGGTTGAGAGCTAGAAAGGACCCATCTCATTTGCCACGCTTCAAAAAGAATGGAATCAAGTACCTTCGGATCTATATAAAAATGTATAGAATATCGTAACTAAAGACACATTTGTGTGGTGTTCTTTGATGGATAATTGGAAAACGGTTCAAGATTATCCTGAGCTCAAGTCGAAGCTATCTCCATCAAAGAGCGTTTTTTTATAAATATCAGGTGACATTTTTAGGCACCTCCCCCTATTCCAGTACGAGCGAGTGGGTCTCCTGCAGTTTCTCAAAGCGAAACTGTTAGAATCTGAACCTTTTCTCATGTTTAGTCTGATAAACGGATCTCGGCTAATTTGCTCAAAGAAATACAAAATTCAAGAAATCATCCAGTTCTTCGCCATGTTTCTGCTGAGCATGACGATGCTCGCAGCTCTTATTCTCCCTCAGTTTCCACTTTGCGTGCTGACGGAGCAAAGGGAAGCACGTTTAACACGTCTACCATGCGTGCTTCCGCGATATTGACGAACTCTCGTCCATCATCTGCTTCGACTGCGAACTTTTCGTATGCTACCTTGCATAGAGTAATTTTTGCTCGTACTGTTGAATCCTAGCCTTCTTCTCCTACGAGTTCACCACGTAATACAGCAAATCCTTCTGGATCTGGATCTGGTTCTGGCGTTTTGCAGTCTTCTTCTATGTTCTCTTCTCAACCAGCAACCCGGGCTTCTCTGAAGCCTTCCATTCCTTCCTCCAGACCAGCCAACTCCTCACCCAAGCCCTCCGATCTTGCTTCTTCCAAACCAGCCAACTCCTCACCCAAGCCCTCCGATCTCTTTTCCTCCAAACCCGTCAAACCCTCTCCATCACCCTCCACTTCCTTCAAATCTTCAAGCAAACCGACTCGTTCGGTCCTGTCTGGAGGCGGCTGGGAGGAGCGATACACAGCGGATGATGTGCCGTACTACTATCACAAAGAAACAGATTCCCTGTCGTGGGATAAGCCGGAGTGTCTCCTAACCGAAGCCGAAAAGGCGGAGGGCCGTCGCCAGTGGGTGTGGATAGCCGACGAGGCCGAAGGCTGGGTTCCAGTGTGCGTGGTAATGGATGGAGCGTCTGTGCATTGTAGGAATCTGCCAAGGGCTCCACCATCACGGGACGGCGCGAAGATGGCACGATCGTAACTTCCAAGCAGAATGGGGGGACTGTACAATGGTCTTCTCTGCGTGAACTGCCCGATGACGTGGTCCTTCTCGAAGATTGCAACGAACCCTCCATTCTGTACACAGTGCGGTAGACTTTTTCCTTCTGGCCACTGATTCATAGAAAGCGATACATGGAAGGCAAAATCTATACCTGGGTGGGAAGCAACAAGACCATTCTCCTCTCGGTCAACCCCTTCCAGAACCTGCCTCTCTACTCCCCCGAGCAAATCTCCCTCCACGCCAACCCTCCTCCCAACCGATTACTGCCTCCCCATGTGTACGACATCGCCTATTCGGCCTTTCAGGAAATGTCTGTGGACGGCACCGACCAATCCATCTTGATTTCCGGCGAGTCTGGAGCCGGCAAAACCGAAGCGACCAAGCAATGTCTGGGATTCATAGCCGAGGTACGGAGGAAGCAGCGAAGCAGTGAAGCGTAGGTCGCCGGATCCGATTCGTCGCTGGAGCAGAAAGTTCTGCAGACCAATCCCGTTCTGGAAGCCTTCGGCAACGCCAAGACCGTGCGGAACAACAACTCCTCTCGCTTTGGAAAATGGATCGAGGTGCATTTCAGCAACCGTAATCACGTGTGCGGAGCTTCGATCGAGTGCTATCTTCTGGAGAAGAGCCGAGTGGTGGACCAACAAAAGGGCGAGCGAAACTTCCACATCTTCTATCAGTTGCTGTCTTCTCCCGACCTGTGTCGGGCGTACAACCTCACTTCCGCGGCCGATTATCGGTATCTCACAGCAGGACAGTGTCTGGAAGTCGAGGGAATGGACGACAAAGCCAACTTCTTGGAGGTCTTGAACTCGTTCGAGTCCCTCGGATTTTCGCAGGAAGATCGCGAATCCGTTCTCAGTCTCTTGGCTGCCATTTTAAAGCTCGGCAATATCAAGTACGAGGAGACCGGAGGCGCGTCGCTCCATCCTGGATCCAGCATTTCGAACGAAGATGTGTTGTGCGAGGCGGCGACTCTCCTCCAAATCCCTGCCAACTCCTTAAAGGAAGCTATTTGCACGCGCCGAATCACCGTGAAAGAGGGAAACGGAGTAAATGTGACGATCATTCCGCTGAGTTGCCGTGAAGCCATTCAAAACTGCGACGCGCTGGCCAAGGAATTGTATTCGCGCCTGTTCGACTGGATTGTGTGGACGGATTCGAGCGATGAATCGTAGGTGGAGAAGATTAATCTGTCGCTTCGAGGCGAGCGGAACAAGTTCATCGGCTTTTTGGACATTTTTGGCTTTGAGATCTTCGAGAAGAACAGCTTTGAGCAGCTTTGCATCAACTATGCAAACGAACGACTGCAGCAACTGTTCAACAGCAGTACGTTCAAAGAGGAAGAGACCGTGTATCGAAACGAAGGCGTGGAGTTCCAACATGTCGACTTTATCGATAACAGCGAAGTCTTGGATATGTTGGAGAACCGATTTGGAGGGCTTTTCTGCGCCATTGACGATCAAGTCAAGATCCGAGGCGGAACCGACGAAAATCTTATGAAGGCGGTGCGTTTCGGGTAGGAGGGTGAGCTGTAGATTCGGAATACCCTCACAAAGTACTCGTGTTTCGATGGGAATTGTCGCTCGCCTTTGGAGTTCGGCGTTTGCCACTATGCGGGAAAGGTGACGTACACGATTACCGGCTTCACGGACAAAAACAGAGACCGAATCTTTGACTATTTGTTGCTTTGCCGCTCGTCGCTGACGTGTGTAGATATGAGCTGGTTTCCTCCTCCTCCTCGCCTTTCATCGCATCGCTCTTCCCTCCTCTGTCCTCATCGACAATGCGCACGACCGTCTGCAGCAAGTTCCAAAAGCAGCTGAAGGATCTGCTCACGATCCTGCAGGCTTCCCAGCGGAAATACATCCGTTGCGTGAAGCCCAACGATAAGAAGCGGCCTCGACTCTTCGACTGCGTTCACTCCTTGGAACAGCTTCGCTACAGCGGCGTTTTCGAGGCTGTGAAGATCCGAAAGGAGGGCTATCCCTTCCGCTACAGCCACCAGCAATTCGTCCATCGCTATCGCTGTCTCCCGATGACCAAAGGAATCTCCGTCTCTTCCGATGTTCGACAGGCGATCCAAGACGTCATCCGCTCGCGTCCCGAGTGCAAAGATCGCATCTACGTCGGGAGATCGCTGGTGTTGTACCGAGCCCCGGAGCACCGTATTCTGGAACTGGCGCGTAATTTGGGTAATCGCTGATTCTCATCTTCACTCTCTAGCCTTGGACGATTTGCTTCCGTCTCTCCAGAGCATGATCAAGTGCAAGAGCGTGATGGTCGGCCTCCCGCTCTACAGCCAAGTGCAAGACGTGCTGACCGTACTCTCTTTTTTTTCCAGTTTGACTGACGCCTAGAAAGCGCTTCAAACGCGATCGCTGAGCGCCATCGACGAGGCTCTTCACTCCGTCGAGTCCTCCATCGCCACCGTTCAGCAGCTGCTTCATTGCTCGATTCCCGTGGTCCGTCAAGCTCAGGGCGCTGCCGCCTTCCTGCAAAAGATCGAATCGCTGGAAGGCCAAGTGCGAAGCCTTCTCGAAGGACCGATCCTCCAGAATCTTCCCGTCTCTCTCTTTCTCCTTTCCTTCACTTCCAGACCTTGCTGGCCGCTGTCGAAGAGTTGGAGTCGCAGCCCTCGCTCCTCCCTCCTCGCATTCAGGAGCTCACCGTCGAGGCTCGAGCTCGTGTCCAGCAGTTCGCAGCCTCGTTGATCGAGCCGGACGTAAGGAATGGACGATCGAGTTCACTTGAAGCTTCGCGAGGCGCTCTACACGCTGGAACGCGCGCAGATCGAGCGGCTGGTGGAGCAGGCGAAGCGACTCAATTACTCGTCGGAGACAGTGGCGGAGGGAAAGCGGCTGCTGGCTTTGCAGGACGAAGAATTCTTCGAGTTGGAGATCCAGAGAGCGGAGGAATTGGGAGTAGGCGAGGCAGAGAGGAATGAGGCCAAGGATATCTCGAGGTTGGTGGACCGTAAGATCAAGCTGCGCGATCTGCTGCTGAAGAAGCAGGAGGACAAGTTCGTCTTCGAGAAATACCCGAAGCTGAAAACGCGCGAAGACTACGCGAGCTACAAAATCTTCACGGTGAATCGGCGATGGTGGAGAGAAACGGCCTACTCGTTCATCACGCTGGCGATCCCGACGTGCCTTACAACGCTCTCGAAGGACGCAGACAAGCACGGCATTCTGCTGTTCAAAACGATCCAAGGGTACATGAAGGATCGCAAGTATCTTCTTCTCTCCCTTCTGCCTATCGCTGTGTAGATACAACATGGACGGCTTCCAGCTCGCCTTCGAGATCCTGAAAATCCTCAACAAAACCAACGCGACGCCGGGTCTTCGCACGGAGGTTTACTGCCAGCTCATCAAGCAGCTCACGGGCAACCCGAGCGAGATGAGCGTGTCTCTCGGCTGGGAGCTCATGGCGATTCTTCTGTACTACGTCCTTCCCGAAGAGGATTTCATTAACTATCTCATCGTCTTCCTCTGGAACCACGCGCCCACTCCCGACAAGTCGTTTTCCAAATCGTTTTCTCCTCTAGATTCGTCAAGGTCCTCAACAACAGCTATTATTCCTCCAAGTACAAGCGCGACAGTCACTACCAAGCCGGCTATCGCACGCCTCCGCGCGCCGCTTCGGAGATCAGCGAGTTTTTGCAGGACTTCTCCACCGATTCTCGCCGCTACAGCATCGAGAACAAGCTCTCTTCCTACAACGCCACCGCGAAGCTCACCTTCTCCAACAGCAGTCAAGAAGGCAGAGCCACGACCCTCGCCAAAGCCTCCAAATCGCCCAAATCGTCCGGCTTGGGGCTGCGGAACGGCGGAGCTCCGGCCTGTCCTGCGCCGTTGCCGCCGACGATGCGAAAGGCTCCGGCGAAGGAGACGGCGATCGTTTTGTATGATATTACGCTGGAAATCAACCCGAACGTGTTGGAATGCAAGGAGGGAGATCGGATTGTGATCGAGGAGGATTTCGGGGATTGGATCCGCGCGACGATGAACGGAAAGGAAGGATTTGTACCTTATAACTACATTGAGCGAGTTCGGAATTGAAAGCGTGGTACTAGGGTCTGTAACCATGAATATTAATTTGGTGTGTAACACAGTAGGATCCAGGAAGCTATCTAAGGTAAAACCCTACAGCTGTATTTCTGTTTGTTAAAAAGGAGTTTTATAGTTATGACATTCTAGTTATTATTATTCCAAAATGATTATCTGGGTACCCATATGGTTTACAATTGTTATTCTGGTGACGACCTTGAACAAGACGCTGTTCACTTCGTTAAAGTGCCCATATCCCCTTTCTATCACTATGGTTCACGTTATTCCTGTATTTAATCCTCAGATCCACATGCTTTCATGTGCCGTATACTCCACTCTAATGAAGTACACCGCGCCCAACTTTTTCAAGTATCGTCCACTGAAGGAGGGAGAACTGCGGAATTTGATCTTAGTTAGCGTCATTTTCATCGTTAACATTGCCCTTTCAAACTCTTCACTCAAGTTTAACTCTCTTGCTTTGGATCAAGTATTCTCTTTTATTTTTTCTTTCTGAATCCAGATGTTCCGCTGTGCTATGCCGGTTTTCACTTGTGTACTGGAGTTTATCATCTATGGCAAAGTCCGTTCTCTTTTAGTCTACCTCTCTCTGATCCCTGTAATTCTTGGAACCATGTTGGTGTGCCTTGGTGATGTTGTCTAGCGGGTCTGTGGTAATCGGTAGATTCAGGGTACCATTTTTGGAATTGTTCTCCTGTTCATCAGTTGTACCGTCTCTTCTCTGAAGGGAATCATCACCAAATACCTTCTTTCGGGAGAAGAGCCGATCAGCACATTTCAGCTTCTGAACTACGTTCGTGGCCTCTTTCCCTGCTTCCTTTTAGAACAGCATGTTCGCTTTTTGTGAAATCTTCCCCGTTACTCTCATCAATGACCGCACTTTTTACACATCCTGGCTTCCATCGTACATCCTCTCCGCTTGTTTTTATTGACTCTAGCGCCCCTGTGACCAGTCTCCTGATCCTGGTAGTGCACGGCATGCTGGCGTTCGCGTTGAATATCGCGAACTTTAATGCGGTGAAGGAGGGCGGACCCTTGATGATGAACGTTGTGGGCAATGTCAAGCAGGTCGTTATGATTCTGCTTTCTGTGTTCATGTTTGGAAATAAAATCAAGCCGATCGGCATTTTTGGAAGTGTTGTCTGTATTTTGGGAAGCATGTGGTATTCATTCGGTGGGTCAGTGGAAAATCGAATAATGGATAGAAACTATGAAGTCGAACAAGGTGGAGAGTGCTGTGAAGGAGGAAGAGAAGGCCAAGCTCCTTGAACAAAAGGAATCTGTCTAGGATTGTTTGTTGAACATGCTTTGTGTGCGGCGGATGTTTGGCTCCGCGTCTGCGTACCCATTCGCTGAGCTTTGTGCGCAGTTGCAGAGGATTCGTCTCACATCGTCAACGAATGATCGTCTCTCTATTTTACAGTCAATTGTGGCGGAGACATCCACTCTAGGTACCAAGAGCGTGACGGACACGATGGAGCTCATTTCGGGTGATGTGTTCTCCCTAAGGATTTTTAATGTAGATTCTTAATGCAGATGGAGAGAGTGTGAACTTCCGGATTTCCGATACCACGATGAACCATTGTTTGCAAAAGTATTATAAAGTGGATGCAGCTACCTGCAAACAGTTAAGGCAGAGCAAGGGTGGACTACCAGAGGCATGCCGGTTTTTGTTTGACGAAAAGCAGCGGCAAAAACAACAGCAGCAGCAACAAAAGCAACAGGAGAAGGAGAAGGAGAACAAGAATATGAACGACTTCCCAAGCCAGGCATCAAAGCCTCTAAGCGTTGAAGATTTAAAAACGTATTTCACTAGAAGCGAGTTGTATGTAGCGAGCTCGTTTTGCTCTCTCAGGAAAACGGGAAGGGGAGTCGCGAGCGTATTTTTCAGCACGTTCTCTCTCTTTGGGATCGTTGCTCCTCTCCAATCGAGGCGTACTATACAAGAAAGCCTTGGCTTTTGTTCTGATTTGTAGCCCACTTTATTCTCCGAAATCGAGGAGTAGGCATCGGAAAGAATTCGATATGCAAAGCTCTGATCAAACAATACGTTGATCCTTCGCCGCCTCTCCTCTCTGCCATTCAATCGGCGTATCACAACAATCCTCACCTTCCCTCCTTTGTTTCCTTCCTTTCCACGCTCTCTTCATCCTCGCAAATCTCGCCTTCCACCATTCCATCCTTGTATCCCATTCGACCAGGATCCTTCTGCGACGTCGCTCTTTGCTCCCCGCTCTCCTCCTTGACAGCCGCGCAGTCCCTTATTTCACAATCTCACTACATCGTTGAGGAGAAATACGACGGAGTCCGCGTCCAAATCCACTGGGACTCTCAGCGATTGCTCGTTTTCGGGCGTTCTGGCGAGGTTTTCATGCTGTCAGCAGCATGACGCGTAGCGTCTTCGCTCTCTCGAGCCCATAATCGAAAGCGCTCTGCACGATCGTCGCACTGAATTAGGGAGCTTTATCGTCGATGGCGAGTTCGAGGTGAAATCGCGTGACGGATCGCTCTTGCCGTTTAACGATGTGATGACGTGGCTCGGAAAACCCGGCAAAACATTTCCGAAAGAGTCGATCCTGAGGATCTTTGCCATATAGAAAGGGCGAATCAATGAGTCTGAAGCTGTTCGACGTTCTTTATCTTCACAACCAAATGATCACTCTCTCTCCGCTCTCTGAGAGAAAACGCCTTCTTTTGCAGAGCTTCAGCGGCCTCGAAGCCGCTGGGATCGAAGTGATTCCCTTCACGGAAAGCGCTTCCTCTCTCGAAGATCGCATTCGACAGAGTTTAGAACATGGCTGCGAGGGCTTAGTGCTGAAACAACGCGACAGCGTCTATGGCTGCGGCCAGCGAACGAGTGCTGCTTCGATGACTCTCTCATGTAGAGGACTGGGTGAAGCTGAAAGCAGACTATCTGGACAGTTTTGGCGACTCGGTCGATGTGGTGATCATCGGAGGAAACGCTGGGAGAGGAGCGCGCAAAGGGAACTTTGGATCGTTTTTATGCGCGGCTCGGTCGTCTGATAAAGAAGATCGGCTTCGGCCGATTTGCTTTGTTGGGAGCGGATTCAGCGCGAAGGATCTGCGCTTCCTCTCTGAAGAAATCAATCGACATGCTGTTTCGCGCGAGACTTGCATGCGTAGATGCAGATGCAGATAACGAATCATACATAGAAACGTGCGATCTGCCTCCTGGAATCAAGGCGGATGTGTACTGCGAACCAATGGTGGTTATTGAGGTGAAGGCTGCGCAGCGAACGCAGTCTGACTTGTACGGAGGATGGAGTTTGCGCTTTCCTCGATTTATCCGGAGGAGAGAAGACAAGAAGGTCTCGGATGCTTCTGTAATGTGGAGTGTTTGTTACTATGCATTCGAAGAGTATGGAATGTGTTTGGTTCATCGTTTTTATTCATTAAAATCAACAACAACAAAAGCTGGAAACCAATGTTCTTACAGGATATGCATGAGATAATACGCATATCCTTTATTTTTTTGCTCAATCACTGCACAAAAAGAAAATGTATTGGATTTTGGTAAAACAAAGTAATGGTGGAAATCACGTTACGAAATCATGGATGATAACAACCACCGCTATTTTAATAAATATTCCATTTGAAATCACAAAACAATCGTCCTATTCATTTCAAAAACTACAAATATGAAAAATAGCTCATTCTTTGAAAATTCCGATTATCGGGCGAAAACCTAAACCTATTCGACAAAGCGGATGAGCCCGATCCTTTCATTGATTAGAGATGCTGTGTCCTCCGTCGAGAATTTGGACACAGTGATTGAATCATTTAGAAAGGGATATGTAGATGATGTACAAATCATGATAATAATTGAAATATAGACAGAGTCAACAGAGGCTATACTATCCGATTATTCTTCTCTCCTTAAAGTTTTGAATGAGTTGAAACGCAGTAAAGCACTGTACATTTTTATGTCAATATGTGAGACAAATAGGAAATCATCGGAATTATCATCTTTCTGGGAAACTTTTGATTCCAATTTGGAAGGATACTCATTTTCGGGCGTGGAAGGTTTATTCTCCATCCTCTATTTTGTTTTAATATCGAAAGAGAAATATTCGATCGAAATCCCCTTGCTTTGTGCTGAGCTGTAATTTGTATCGCTGGGTTGTTTATTTGGTAGATATTTGCGAATTCTCCAAATCCCTGGAGCGTATGGGCATGGCATGCTACGCTGTAGTCTTTTTCAAGTCACAGTGTCTGCTATCGTTCGTTCCGTGAATAACGATGACCTTCTTCACATCGATACAGAAGTATGCTGCCTTTCTCGTGGATCCAGCATAGTATCAACCGGAATCGCCTGCTCTGGTTTCTCTTCTCATCGACACATTCTCGATCCTCGACGACATGACAGTAAAGTTCGTCTGGAGCGAGCTCTGCGCTCTGTGCTACGAGTGCTGCCTCTCAGCGGCCCAATCCTCGAGCGTCTCGGTCCTCTTCACAAAGCTCATCGATTTCTCCATTCAAAACGAACTCAACGAGCGCATGGGCGAGCTGCTCCGCGCTCTCCTCCCCGTCTTCTCTCTCTACGCCGAAGGCAAGCGAATGGACGAAAAACCGGTCCGGTCAAGCCAGAAGACGCTCCTCCGCCTCTTTTCGAGCTACCAATCGGCCGCGTTGACCAATCCGCGCTTTGCGTTGATCCAGCGACTCATCATCAACACGCCGGATCGCGTGGATGACCGCACCAACACCATCGACTGCCTTCTGCAGCTGCTCTTAGCGCTCACCGAGACGGAGAAGCAGCGAGTGAATCGCTGGATTAGCGCGTGCTCGCGCTGTGGGATCGCAAATATTCGAATGTGTGCTGTGTGTCTGTCTCGCGCGCTGTTGATGTCTCGCTACGTCGCAGACTCGATCGAAGCGCAGAGCAAAGAAAAAGTTTCCGCAGCCTCCGCAGCAGTCGAGAAAGCTGAGAAAGCCGAAGATAGTGAGGACAAGATCGAGGAAACGGGAGAAAACGTGGAAGAAAGCGACGAAATGGAAGTGGAGAGAACCGTTTTGGAATGCGAGTTGTTCTTCGACGAGAAGCCGCTTTATTGGATGTTTTTCGAATTGATTTTGAATCGATGCAACGACATTGTGATTTCCATTCGATCCGAAGCGATTCATGTAGCTCAAGCAGCGTGATTTCATTGTAGTCGTTGGGATTGCTCTTCGATTTTCTGAACCAAAATCCCGATTCATCGCTTCGAAGTGTTCTCGACGAATCCACGTGCAAGCGAATTCTTACCATTCTAACAGATCGAATCTACGACTCGGCGGTCATCGTTCGCAAAAACGCCCTCACGACTTATTCCAGCTGCGTAGTGAATCACACCATGCAGCATTATCTCAACAGCGACGATTTGCTCCAGATTCTGAGCAATCTTCTCCAAGACTCCGCAGGTTTTTTTCTCTCCCTTCGCTCTCTATTCGCATAGTTTCGGTGCGTCGATCAGCGTTAGCGTTGTATTATCGCGTGTTGGATTCCAGTCCTCACTTGCTCCATCTGTTCTTCTCGGTGTCGTTGAGCATGTTCGAAAACACATCGAATACCGATCTGCTCATCACCAAGAACGTGCAGAAACACGTGTTCGATGCCATTATCGCCTGGAGAACGTCGCATTCCTCGCTCTCCGGTTGGATTTGTCTCGAGTTTCTGAACCCTGGCAGCATTTCCGTTTTTGAAGTCTTGATTTTGCTCCTTTTCTCACGCGCAGACGATTATGAAACTCCTTCTCGACCGAAACTCCCTCCATTTGGGCAGTCTGATGCACTCGTGTATCGCAGCGATCGAGTGGTGTCAGAGCAGCCAGATCCCAGAGCCCGAGTTGATTTCGATGCGCGAGAAGGTTCCTCACTTGGAAGAAAACGCGTGGATGCTTCTGAGTCTTCTCTCGAAAGTTCGCAGCGAGGCTTGGCTTTGATTTGCAGTACTATCAGCGAATGAACGTGGAGTTCGTCAAGCAGCAGCTGCAGCAGTTGCTGGCGAACACGGGCGCGTCGAATCGCGTCGTTCGAGACAAGTTTTTGATCCAGACCGCGATGAACGTGGTGGATCGATTCGATAAGGAGTCGCGTAGGTTGCGTTGCGTTGGATTGACGATTAGTGAAGCAGCTCTACGTGCAGATCGTAAAGGAATTGTTCAAACTCGCGATGCCGCTCGATTGCATTCACTCCTACCTTCGACTCTATCTTTTTCTGTTGAAAACGCTATACTCCGAGTTCGCTTTCCTTCCTTTTCATTCACTTTTGCAGCGTTCGCACCATCCAAAAAGCAGTCAATTCCTTCGTGTCGCGCTTAGAGCGCAAAACGAACCGCATTCTCCGCGCCTTCATCTTCAAATCGGGCGGCAAAATGGACCGTTTCCCCGAATCGCAAGCCCTTCCCTCCAAATCCCAAGACGATCACGTGCCTCTTACGCCTGTGGAGGACGCGGATCCGGACGGAATGGAGGTGACCGCGCTGCACGGCGATTGCACGATGCTGGCGGACGACTCGGACTTCGCCTGGCTGTTTCCCTGGATTTTTATCGTGGGCGAACTGAGCGTTTTGGGATTGGAAGAGAGCGACGAAGGCGTTCTGAGCAAAATCCGCGCGAAGAGTCGAGTTCGAAGAAGCGGATGACTGTGTAGTCAGCACGAAGACCGTCGCGTTGCTGCAATCGCTAACGACGTATTCGCTCCCGACGGTGAATTCGCAGCAAGCCACGATCGTGATTCCGCCGTGCATATCCCATTTTGGACTTTTTGGTTGTTGTGTTTTTTTAACGGAAGATCCGCGCGCATGCGATGATCAGCTTCGGAAAGGTCTGCATCACGTCGGGTTCTCTCGCAAAACGCCACCTCCCCGTTTGGAAATCGCAGAGAATGCGAGTTGTAGATGTTTATTCGCGAGTTGGAAGTGAGTCAAGACTCCGTGATTCGGAACAATATCATCATTATCATCGGAGATATTTGCACGAAGTTTGTAGTTTATCGATTTTGCCATGCAGACACACGTCCGTCGTCGAGCAATATCTGCCGACCATCGCGAATTGCATGGTCGATATGGACGTGACTGTCCGCATTCACGCGCTCAGCATCATTTCCAAGCTGCTCCTCGTAGGACGATGTAAAAGAATTTGTGAAGTATAGGAAGACTTCATTAAGCTGAAGCCTGTCCTGCTTTGCTGCATTCTGGCCGCACTGAACGACGCCGATTCCTCCATCGCCGCGTTCGCCTACCAGCTCGTCACGCAGCAGATTTTCCGGAAGTTCCCCAAGATCTTTGTGTCCACGTTCGTGGAGATCATGAGCATTCTCAACGAATATCTCGAAGGCAACCTCGTCAAGCGCGAGTTCGGAGCCAACTTGGTGGATATTCATTTGGGAGGCGGCGATCGCAAGCACGTCAAGTGAGTTTTGCTCGTTCTTTTCCTCACTCGCAGCGCGCGTCGTCGCATCTACCGCATTCTTTTAGAGCTGTTCGATGACGAATCGAAGCTGCAGGTGAGCTGCAAGCTCTGCCAGAACATTCTGGGTCCTTTGGTGGATCAGGACGAGCTGGCCAACATCGGCACTCATCCCGATTCGCCGTCGTTGAATCTCATCAAAGACACGTTCGCTGTACTCTGCTCGAAAGAGCTGAAGGTGGGATCGAGAACGCGCGGAGAGGACGAAGAGCTGCCGGCAGAGATTTTGGAATCAAAGAAAACGGTTCTGAGCAAAGTGAGGATTCGGAAAAGAAGGGAGTGATGGATAGTTGGAAAAGCGTACGGTGCTGGAGCAAATCCTTCCTTTGCTGATTAGTTTAAAGGTCCAATTGGAGCAGAAGCGAAGTGTTCTTCTCCGCGATTTGATGGTCTATTTCAAAGTGATTATGGTGAACTTTAAAAGCGAAATGGAGCAAGTGCTTGCCGATAATCCACGTCTGAAGCGAGAAATCGAGTACGACTTGCGCCACCTCGATTCGGTCGAAGCGGTTTGCTTTCTCTCCGCTGACCATCACGCGTAGAATCAAGCCACGCCGCAGATCGAAGCAGTGAACCGCTCGATCAACACCCTCGCGACTCCGCTCATCAACCGCACGGAGCAGCGGACAGAACTCAATGCCACGCCCAAACTGAAAGCAAATCGGTGCGTGTGGAACGAAGGAATGACGAGTAGAAGAGATTCGCTAGGCAGTGTGCAAGAGAAGGAACCTGCGATCGAGAAGACGAGCTCGTTGGAGATTCATCTGTCGCTGGATGCCGAGAACGAGGGAGAAAAGAAGTGGAATATCGACGCGAGAAGCTTGTCGTTCACTTCGCCCACCAAGGAGCACAAGGAGCACAAGGAGCACAAGGAGCACAAGGAAAAGGAAGCTAGCACGCCAGGTGAGAAGCAGGTTTTGAAAACTCCTCCTATCACGCCTGAGAAGCTAAAAAGACGATCAAAGAAACGCAAACGATGCACTGTTTTTTCGAGCAAACAAATCAGATCAACAACTTCTCGATGTCAACCTTCATATTATTGATCGCATCCTTTAACTGCGAATTCTCGTCAGACACAATCGAGCAGGCTACCACAGAACGCGTAACGCCGCAAGCACGTCCCAGAGCGATCTTGGAAGGAACAAACACATAAGGAACGTTCTTATCCTCACACAGCAAGGGAATGTGCAGCACAATCTCCAGCGGCTCCGCGTCTGCTGCCATGACAATGAAAGAAGATTTTCCTCGGTTCAGAGTCTTGGTAGCTGCAAGTGAGCGACATTACAAAAAAAACTACCTTCATTGGCGCCCTTCTTCAACTGACGATAGTTGGAAGCTTGTTGCACAAGGTCTAAGATACGCGTGGTCAACTCCGAAGGAGCCAAAGGATAGGCCTTAGAACTATCGCTATCCTATTCGTTAAGTCGAATAAGCACTATGGACACTCATAGGGTTTTCTTGCCTCAGCTATTTGAAAAAACAGATGTATAGAAATCTATCGTTTTTTTGGAATTCCGGAAAATGAATCTATTTCGGATATTACATTCTGTATTCGATATAGTATGAATGAAACAATAGCACAATTTTGGAATACATTCAATTTATAACAAAATCACAAAGAACACAAAAACAATAATCGTCAAATTATTTTCAATTGTGTTTAAACCTCGATGGATCCGAGCCCAGCAATAGAGAATAAAGCGAGCAAGATTACGGATGATCGTAGAGCGATACATATGAGTATTGGAATTGCCTTGATTTTCTTCGGTATGTGTCGTTTTTTTGAGTTACGGAATAGGCTCCAATACAAGTCAAAACTTTGCAGTGCCCATCTATCGTAGTTATTTTGTGTTTGCACTTATTCCAAGAATCTGTCGGTGCTCTTGCTTTTGGATTGATGTATTTGGCAGCTACGTTCTCTTCGTTCTTTGCTCCCTCCATCATTTCTCGTTTTTCTAGTGAACGAAAAGCTCTGGCTTGTTTCTCCTTCGAATTTTGGTAAGCGATTATCATTGGCTCACCAGCAGCATCTTTGTTGGAGTGTTTGCTTTCAACATTCCAGCTCTGCTTATTACGTGCAGTATTATTCACGGAATTTGCATCAGTGTATGCTTGTCAGTTTATTTTCGTCACTCTTCTAGTGCTTCTGGGCTTCTCAAGGAGTTTATCTCGGTCATGTCAGCGATAGCTCCAATCGGTATTCTTGAATCTCCATCTTCTCAACCCTCAGAGGCAAGCGAGCCGGTACATTCTGGGCGATCTTCATGGCCGGAAACATCTGCGGTAACATCTGCGCCTATTTGGTTTTGCGATTCATCGGCCTGGTCGCTTTTTCTTTCGTTTTTTGATTCACAGAGTCCCGTAACCCACATTTGGAACGGATCGATCAGCATCATGTATCTAACCCTCGCCTTCTTCGTGCTTCTGGGCGCGATTCTGCTTTGTTTCCTGCCTCCGACGCTCTCTGAACTCTCCGAACTCTCCGAATCCAACGATCACGAGGCGCTTCTCCCCAAATCGGACGAGTCCGTGAGCGTTCTCGAAGGAATGAAGAACTGCTACTATCTTCTGACCACGCCCAAGTTCCTCCTCATGTTCTTCACGCTCTTCTCGAATGGTTGATTCCTCTTTGCCTCTCGTCTGTGCTGACTCGCAGGATACATCGCCATGTTCGTCCCCACGCAGATGAATCGCCAAGTGACCGACAGCGTCATCGTGGGCATTTACATGAGTCTCTACGCCTGTACTTTTCCTTTTTTCTTTTTCTCTCTCTCTAGTCTCTGAGATCATCTACAGCAAAATCGGTGCGTACATCAACGATCGTTTTGGCGCCTATTACGTCATCATTATCGGCTCCGTTTCGCAGATCCTCGGCCAGATCCTCATGATTCTCAACGACCACTCGCAGCAAGTCTGGGTCTATTGCATCGCCTATCTCTTCCACGGCGGAGCCGACGCTTGTTTCCAAACCCAGGCCCTCGCTCTCACGCTCTACTACTTCCCAGGCATCTCGGTTACTGCAAACTCCTGCTTCCGATTGATTCAATTCGTGTCGGGAGCCGTGTGCAGCATGACCACGCCGCTGTATCTGAGCGGAGAGACGGTCAGCTGGACGGGGTTCATGATGGAGAACGTGGTGATGTGGACGCTGCTGGGTCTTTCGTTTGTGTGCTTAACGGTGTTCGTGAGGAGGTACAAGACGGAGATCGAGATGGATGATGTGGGAGTTGGGATGGGACGTGAGGCGTAGAGACTGCTGGCAGCGAGGAAGAATAAGTAAGAAGCGGGAAGCTGCAGCGGATTGATGGATGATAGTTTGGTAGATCGAGATTTCTTAAATGTTTGTTGGAAATGGACTTTGTGTGTGAAATGCGTGCAGCAAGCAATGGTGAAAATGACGATGATGGTGATGATGAAAGTGAGGCAAACAGTGACAGTGACAGTGACAGGGACAGGGACAGTGCCAGTTACAATTACAACACAAACGATTCATATACTCGTACAAAAATCATTCAAATCCATAAATAACCAACAACACAATAGAGGATCGAAACACAATTTTTATATCTTACGTCATGAGCAAGGTTGTTGCTGTGGATATTGGAGGTACCAAGATGGTTCTATATACGAAAGTCGGTGGAGTAGTAAGAAGAAAACGTGAGGCGACAGGGAACCAGATTACCCCTCAACAACTGGTTAAAATCATCAAGGACTTCATTAATGATCTTGATTTCACTCCAGATGTGCTAGGCGTTTGTGTTCCGGGACTGGTTGAAAATGGAGTTCTGATTGTCGCATCCGATCGTCCGAATATGGAGGGACTCTCGGAAGAAATGCTCTCGACTCCACAATACAAGGCGCATCTGATAAACGATCTTCGAGCAGCCATGTTTTCGCAGATTCCGAAATACCCCAAGGGTTCCTCTATCTGTCTGATCGTTATCGGCACAGGAATCGGCATGTCTGTGGTCCTGAACGGACATTTTCTCTCTGGAGCCAAGGGATGGGTCGGAGAATGGGGATTATGCCCAGTCCGCCTGGAAGATGGAACCATCTGTAACAACGACCGCATCATGACTGGAAAAGCGATTATCGATCGTTCAGGAATGAGTCCAGAGGAAGTAATACAGAAACTGGAAGAGGGAGATGAACGCATTACCAAAATCGTAAACGAAGCGGGCTTCTACTGCGGAATGTGCCTAGCGTACTGCGTAAATCTATTCAACCCCGAGTATATTGTACTCACAGGATCGACCACTCGCTACAAAAACTATCGGTCGATTGCCTTGTCTACAATGAAGAAGTACGCGATTCCATCAAGCTTAAGCGTTTGCCAAGTGGTCGATCCGGAAGAAGAAGGAGACGTGGTAATTCTGGGTACAGCAGAATACGCTCGCATGATCATTGAAGGAGAAGAGATGCCGTAAAAGCGACTTCAAAAAAGACGAAGTGAGTCTGTATTATTTTGCAAGTTGTTTGTGAATAATCGCGGAATTTTTTCTTAATGCATACAATTCTATATTCTGATTAAATGCAACCATATCCACAGAAACCGACTCAAGGTAATCTCTGTATGATATCCGTGAAGAGTAGATTCACAAGTGTCAACAATTCCTCCACAGGTAGGGTGGTAGGTGTATAGTTCTAAATTTAGGAGTCCACTCCTCCCGTGGATGATTCTTCAGTAAACACTTCTGGAGATGATCTGAAAAGTCTTCCTATAAGAGCGTACTTAGATAAGACGGTCGTTCCAATTCTGCTATTAGGTCTTGCTGAAACTGCAAAAGAAAGGTCTTTCTATTTTGAGACAGGTGATGTGTAGACCAAGCAACCCTATTGAATTTCTAGCAAATTTCCTGTTGCAGAACAATCCCCAAGTCAAGAAGGAGTAATATGTGTCTGCTTTGATTCTACATTGTTTTTTGCACATAGTCTATGGCGGCACGGCCTTTCCAAATGCAGTATATCACAGTTTGCTAGTTGCTGCAAGAAACACGACAAATGGTTTGCCTCCTCAAAACACTTGTATGTCTTCCTTTTTTATTTATATCACTTTAACTCAGCTAGTTCTATTTGATTCAAATGTTTCATACCTATCCAAATAACAGGTTAGAATTCTCAACTGCGTGCATCGATCGTAATTCAAAATCCTCCTGCGGAGAACATAGTCCCATTTATATTCGACTCTCAGATCCAGATTCGAGGCGTGGTTCGCTACTACAACAATACTGATTGTACGGACTTTGATCTCCAAGCCTCATTGGACTTCCAACGAATTGAGCATACGAATCCTGGATATCAAATTGTTTGCTTGCCTGTTCTAACGAAGAAGGGGGAAGAAGTAGGTGTGAGGTTGATCACTCTGAGAATAGCTCAACATGGATTGTCTCGCGAATCATCGATGCAAGACGCTTATTTTGCCTGACACAATGAGAATACCACTGAATATGACGGTGGTGTATGTAGACAGCCCGTTCATTGCCACTTTATATGATCGAATTGTGAGTGCTGTTGATGGCTTTTTGTGTAGAAGCAAGTCAGAATTCCGATCATTCGCTCCATTTTCCTTTCTCATTCCTGGACATGGACACTAACAGTTCTCCTTATTCTGTTCGCCGCTTTCCTCATTATGGTATCCACATCATTCAATGCAGAAACGCACGAAAATCCATTTCGATTCATGTTCCTAACGCACCCCATCACCGTGTATGAATCAAAAAACGCATGGATCCCTAGATCAAAGCCTCAGCTCGAGCGCATGTTTCCATCTACCTCTTTTTCGAGTATCAAGCAAGAGGACTGCCCTATCTGTTTAAGCTCGTTCACTGCAGCTGACAAGATTCGAACTCTGCAATGTGGCCATGGTAAGTAAAGCGATGATTCTGCTTCTTTGTCTAATCTGCAGTATTTCACTCGGAATGCATCGATCCCTGGATGATTGAGTACAAGGCGGAGTGCCCGCTGTGCAAGAACGACATTCGAACTGCAAAAGAAGCGATTTCAACAAACAATTAACTTTTGATGAATAGCAATCTTTGTTTTTTCCCAATACCTAGAACCCCTCACACACACACACCAACCCCTACAATAAAATCTGAAGCACTAAAATCAAATTGCACACGAATCCCGAAATGTACATACACAAAATCAACTTATCAGGCACCTCCATCAGCGTCGTAAAAATCCGCACAGCCGAGCCAACAAGCGAGAATGACCACGAAATAAGCGATAATTGGCCTGTGTGCCCCTGCTTGAAGTTGGTGATGATTTGGGGAATGCGAGCAAAGAGACCGAAGAGAGTGCTAATAATGGGGACAAGAATTTGGAACTAATGGGAAGATGATAAGGTAAAACGAAAGAAAACTTTTGGGGGAATAAACATAATGAGGAGAGCAGACAGAAAGAGCAGCGAAAAATTACGAAACAACAATTTCCCATTCACGTTCACGTCAGTGGTAAAGCTACACATCACGCTTCTGCATCTACTCGACTAATGGAATAAAAGGACTTGAATGACGGCTTGAATCAAGATCATCACGCTTTCACCGAATGTAGAAAACGGATAGCCCTGCAGATTACGGAGCTGTACAAGCGAAAACCTGTACTAGATTATAAACTACAAATGGAAGATTTTCCGCGCATTCAAAGTAAAGAGAGTTAATGTTGAGTCCTAAGACACTTCGGTTCCGCCAAATCTGGTAGATTTGAGGAAACTTCATTACAACAGATCCTAAAATGATGGCATATCCCATCACCTTGCTCAGAAGCAAGGAAAGAAAGTTTCCATCGAGGTTTTCTGGAAAGAACGGGAACTCAACTTTTAAACCGTTGTCCATACGCACTACGGTTTTCTGGTTACCTACATGAGAGCAACTCTGAGATCCTACACTCATGACTTAAACAAAGTTCATATTCTTCCAATCCTTCCCTAGATATGAATTCAAAATCACAAAGGTACATGATATTCAACACCAGGTAGAACGAACAAAACAGGATCGTGTGAATAATAATAATAATCTGTGTAGCTCGCTTTCTAAGCAACCATTGTCTGGCAACAAACACCCGATTCCACGTAACCAAATACAATATACACTAAACAACAAACTAGCTAGCCAGCTAGCCAGCTAGCTAGCCAGCTAGCCAGCTAGCTAACTAACTAGCTCTTCCCCTTCGACTTTTCCTCATTCGCCATAACCAACTGTGCTATCTTCCAAACAGGCATCGGATTCGTATTGTCCAGCTCTGCATTAAACTATCCATCACGCCCTCGCTCCATTCCTACTCGCAAGGTAAATTGCCGATGTCTCTCCACCAGCTGTTCTCGACTTCCATTCGTCGGCAATCCCACCTTCTGCAGCAGTTTCTTTATCTCCGGGGTCTTCATCACGCGATAACACAAAGTTGGCAGGGGGGTGGATGGCTACAATGCACGAATCCCCGCGGTTCTTACGATTTTTTCGCAGGCGACGAAGCCTGCGAACGGCTTGCTGGCCTTTTTGGGATGGGAACCGCTGCATGTGCTGGCGTGAGCCTGTGCTTTAGAGGGAGACGACTGCACTACTTCGATTGTGGCTTGCGAAAAGAAGTTTCCGCAGAGAGGACATTCGAACAGCGGACTATCCGAGGGAGATTTTTTTTTGTCTGGCAACTCGCTAGAATGGAGGGATGACAGCACGGTCTACACTACAAAATCGGAATCACTCGTGGATTCCTCAACGCTCGTGCCGATGGTGGATGAGTTGGCTCGCTTCACGCTCTGCGATAGCATGCTTGGAGAAGGACTTGCGGAGGAAGCGCCTTCCACATTCGAAGTATGGGGTTTTGAAAACATAGTTCGACAAAGTTCAAGCAATTCATTCCGTTGCTCTTTAAAAATATCAAGCACTTCGTTTAGAGTAATGTTGCGAACAATATCGCTCTCCGTAGCTGGTTTACGGCAAAGAGGACAAATCTTTTCCTTAAGAAGAAACTGGCGAATACAGTAGGAGCAAAAGCTATGCCCGCAATTGGAGAGCAAGACGGCTGACCGCATAGTGGCATGGCAAATAGAACATTTTAGAGACTTCTCGATCAGCTGTAGCGGCTTTGCTTCCTCTGGCCAGTCTGCTTCTGTTTCGATAGATTCAAGCAAAGCATCCAGATCCATGCATGAAACAAAATTTGTGAAAACAAACAGTTCGCTCACCCGCCATTTTAGTTCAACCCGCACCCCTCACTCAATTAAATGTGCACTTCCATCGACACTCTCAAAACGGAGCTATCGAAAGGCGAGTCCATTTTGGTCTACATTGCACTTCCTTCCTTTTCCTACCTCCAAACTCGTCAAAAGCGTCGCACTTCTGCTTAGACAGAGACGGTAAGTAGACAGCATCGTTCCTTTCGCATCCACCTTGACAAGCAAATCGCAATTCCGATACGGCTTCATTGAAAGACCGAACGCAATTTCAGCGGCTTTTTTCGCAAAGGAAAAATCGCAGAAGATGCCGGTGCGAATATTCCGGTAAGGTTCTGACAGGACTGCGCCATGCCATGTCGAAAATAGGTTTTCTGTGCTAAAGAAAAACGCAGTACCACGGGTTTCGTAGATTAGAAGTGGATCCAGTGAGCGAAGAAGGGACTGCTTGTCACCCAGAAAGCGAGCACCTAAAATGAAATGGTTGATCTGTGCATGAGATTTTGCAGACGGAATCAACGGAATAGCATGTGGTTGCAGAGAGAACGTGAGAAACAGGATCGATGGCGAAGTCGGAGGCAAACTGCTCTCCGATATATTTTACACCAAATGCAGTTTTCTTGATGTGAGTAGAGCGAATATTCTGGTGAGTTCTAAGTAACACTGCAGAGTTGAAGGATACAGGACGGTAAACGCGAGATTGTGTGCTGTGTTGTAAATATTGAAGTCCAGGACACAATCTCCAGAAGTGTGGTAAAACAGTTTATTCACCATGACCCGTTTACCCACCTTAAAGTTGGAGGTGTATGATGCATTCAATTCCTTGTTTTCTGATTGAACTTCAAATCGATGTTTCTAGTTCAATGAAAAGAACAGTCGTATGCGTACCGAATTCCGATAATCCGCCTGGAATGCGATGTTTGATGCTTTGATATGACCTTCATTCAACAATTCTACATTTCAAGGTTTATATTATTATTATACCGTAAACTCGCTTATACACGTCACTCCACAATAAAGAACCGAACATAAAACTCAATAATTCGCGAATACCGCCATTTTAAACAATGACCCAATTCATATGATGCCCAAATTTGGATCAAATTAGGTGCTGTTGATTACTTCTGTTTTTTGGCAAGATCCATGAGTGATAGTACTTTGCAAATGATAGCTATAGGCGGGATATCTCCGACATGCCCGGGGTTCACGGATCCTTTTCAAACTTTGTATGTGCATGGAACAAATAGTTTGCATTTTATTGAGCTGCCTAAAATTCAATTTCATTTTATGTTATGGTAAACGAAGAGCATCATTTGGAACCGCGGTTAACCCAATAGGTTTCTACTATTCTCTTTTAATAATAAAGATATCTCCATTATTTTTTTGAATCTATTAGCATGTTTAAGTTGGGTACCTCTTCCTCCATCCTGTCGAAGTGTGGATGGCGCTTGTTGTCAAAACGGAGCTTTGAAAAAGTGATGGCAGCAAACAGAGGCGAGATCGCAGTACGAGTAATGAGAGCGGCGCGAGAGCTTTCACTCAAGACGGTCGCTATCTATTCGTACGAAGATCGTTATAACATGCATCGCTCAAAAGCTGACGAATGTTACATGTTGAGCAAGGAGAAGAGCGCTATTGGAGCCTATCTGGATATCCCTACTATTGTTGATATCGCTAAGAAAAACGGAGTATCTGCAATTCATCCAGGATATGGATTTTTGTCTGAGAATGCAGAATTTGCTAAGGCGGTGGAAGATGCTGGAATCGTTTTTATTGGACCCACCGTAGAAAATTTGCGCATGATGGCTGACAAGACTTCGGCAAGAAAAGTCGCCATCGATCACGGTATCCCTGTTGTGCCCGGCACTCCTGACCCGGTTGCGACGTACGAACAGGCGTTGTCCTTCTGCAATGAGGTCGGCTACCCTGTGATCATCAAGGCTGCGTTTGGAGGTGGCGGTAAGGGTATGCGTGTTGTTCGTTCGGAGCAGGAACTCAAGCAGAACTTTGAGTTGGCTTCGCGCGAGGCTCTGTCGGCATTTGGAAACGGAACAATTTTCTTGGAACGCTATTTGGAGGAGCCGCGCCATATCGAAGTTCAGGTGATCGGAGATGGTACGGGACGCGTAGTCCATCTCTACGAGCGAGACTGCTCCGTCCAGCGTCGTCATCAGAAAGTCATTGAGAATGCCCCCGCGGTGAACCTGGATCCTGCAATCCGCGACGGGATTCTGCAATCTGCCTGCCGTCTGTGCTCGCTGATCAAGTATCGCAGCGCTGGAACGGTGGAGTTTTTGGTGGACAAGCAGGGTCGCTACTACTTCATGGAGGTCAATCCCCGAATCCAAGTGGAGCACACGGTGTCCGAAGAGATCACCGGAATCAACATTGTCCAGAAGCAGATCCAGCTGGCGCAGGGCTACTCGTTCGAGGAGCTGGGACTGCAGCAGGACAAGATCACCACCCGTGGCTACTCCATCCAGGCGCGTATTACCACGGAGAATCCCTCGAAGAACTTCCAACCCGATACTGGCGTGCTGAGTACCTTCGAAATGGCGGCTGGCCAGGGCTTCCGTCTGGACGGCATCGGCTACCAGGGCTACGAGGTCACTCCTCACTACGACTCTCTGCTGGTGAAGATGACCACACGCGGACTGACCTGGGAGGAGGCCATGGATCGCGCATACAGTGGCCTCAACGAGTTCAAGGTGGACGGCGTGAAGACGAACATCCCCTTCCTGCTGAACGTGCTGCGGAATCCCATCTACCGCTCGGGCAAGGCCACCACCTTCTTCATCGAGCAGAACCCGGAGCTCCTCAAGGCCAGGGACGAGCACGAGAACCCCGAAAAGGTCGTCAACTACCTCGCCAATCTGATCGTCAATGGCCATCCCTCCGAGCTTGGAGCCACCGGTCCCGCCCCCGCGCCCACCGATCCGACCGTGCCTCCCACGCCGCCAGGCGCTATTCCCGCGGGTCTGCGCGACGTGTTTTTGAAGGAAGGACCGAAGGGCTTCGCGAAGGCCGTGCGTGCCCACAAGGGACTGCTTCTCACCGATACGACGTGGCGAGACGGCCACCAGAGTTTGCTGGCCACGCGTATGCGAACACGTGACATCCTCGCCATCGCGCCCGCCACGGCGCGCATGCTCCCGAATCTGTTCTCGCTGGAGTGCTGGGGCGGAGCCACGTTCGACGTCGCGATGCGGTTCCTGCACGAGTGTCCGTGGGACCGTCTGGCCAAGATGCGTGAGCTAGTGCCGAATATTCCCTTCCAGATGCTGCTGCGCGGAGCGAACGCCGTGGGCTACAGCGCCTACGCGGATAACGTGAACTACAAGTTCTGCGAGATGGCCGTGAAGATGGGAATGGACGTGTTCCGCGTGTTCGACTCGCTCAACTACATCGAGAACATGCGGCTCGGAATCGACTGCGTCGGCGCCGCGGGCGGAATCATCGAGGCCACCGCCTGCTACACGGGCGACTGCGCCAGTCCCAACGAGACCAAGTACACCGTCGACTACTACCTCGACTACGTCCGCAAACTCGTCGATCTGGGTATCCACGTGCTGAACATCAAGGATATGGCGGGTCTGCTGACTCCGCAGGCCGCCAAGCTGCTGGTCGGATCGATCCGCCGCGAGTTCCCCGACCTCCCGATCCACATCCACACGCACGACACTGCGGGAACCGGCGTGTACTCCATGATCGAGTGCGCCAAGGCGGGCGCCGACGCGGTGGACGTGGCGATCGACTCCATGTCCGGAATGACGTCGCAGCCCTCGATGGGAGCCGTCGTGGCCGCGCTGAAGAACACCGAGCTGGACACGGGCATCTCGCTCGAGACCGTGCAGACGCTGAACGACTACTGGAACGACGTGCGCGGTGTGTACGCTCCGTTCGAGTCGGGCCAGAAGAGCGGCTCGTCGGACGTGTATCTGCACGAAATGCCCGGCGGCCAGTACACCAACCTCATGTACCAGAGTCAGCAGCTCGGTCTGAGCGGGCAGTGGCCGCTGGTGAAGCGCGCCTACGAGGAGGCGAACGAGCTGTGCGGGGACATCATCAAGGTCACGCCGTCCAGCAAGGTCGTCGGCGATCTCGCCAACTTCATGGTGCAGAACAAGCTCACCAAGAAGGACGTTCTGGAGCGCGCAGAGCAGCTCAACTTCCCCACCTCCGTCATCGAGTACTTCCAGGGCTACCTCGGCATTCCCGAGCCGTGGGGATTCCCCGAGCCGTTCCGCAGCCGCGTGCTGAAGGGCCGCAAGCTTCCGAACGGCAAGGATCGTCTGGAGGGCCGTCCCGGCGCTTCTCTGCCTCCGTACGATCTGGAGGGCACGAAGAAGATGCTGGCGGAGAAGTATGGCGAGAGCCGCGCGCAGGACCACGACGTACTATCGTACGCGCTGTATCCGCGCGTGTTCCAGGACTGGAAGGACTTCGAGGACAGGAATGGCGACATCTCGACGCTGCCGACGCGCTACTTCCTGCAGCCGATGAAGAGTGACGAGGAAATCACGGTGGACGTGTCGCCGAGCAAGCGCATGTACATCCGCTACAAGGGAATGAGCGAGGTGAACAAGCAGGGACAGCGCGAAGTGAACTTCCAGATCGATGGTCGTCCGCACACGGTGGTGGTGAACGACATCAAGGCGTCCGCTTCGGTGAAGCGACGCGAGCAAGCACAGGAAGGAAACAAGGCGCAGGTGGGCTCGCCGATGACGGGAGCCGTGGTGGAAGTGAAGGTGGAAGCGGGAAAGAAGGTGAAGGCTGGAGAGCCGATTTGTATTTTGAGCGCTGCGAAGATGGAGACAGTAGTGGCAGCTCCGTTCAGTGGAATTCTGAAGAGAGTGATTGTGGAGAAGGGTGAAAAGCTGAAGGCTGGTGATCTTCTCGTGGAAATTGAATCCGAAAAGAAGTGAGTATGATGATACGTTTTGGAGTGTTTGTTTGAAGAAAGAAAAGGGTTTTGATGGGGTAGGGGTAGCCCTGTGGATTATGCGTTTTATATTCGATGATCTCTTCATTCAATTCATTTTGGATTATCTTATGGATTGGAGTGGTATCGATGGGCGACAGACAATGTGAGTAGTGGGGAAATTACGTCAGAGACGCAGAAGTATATGGAGTCGAAATCAGCCGATTTTAACCAGGATCGTCCCCGGTCAGCCCGTGTCTCTTTTGTCACCATGCTATCTATGGAAAAAAGTATTCGCACTGCGAATTTTCATTTCTGCGACATTACTTTATGTTCATCCAAGGCTCAACCAGTAATGGTTCATTCGAATGGATCAACTCGTACAAGTATCGGAACCCCTGCATCACTTCCATAACTGTCCTGTTCAAACCCAATCAAGTCATGTTCAACAATCTGGATTCTACGAATGTGGTCACCAACTCGAATGACGAAGAGCTAACGATTCCTCATGGATACTACACGATCGGTCAAATTATTGTTATCCTCAACACCATAACCGATACTACGTTCTCGATATCTACGAAGGCTTCGAGTTTTGGGTGTATTTATATCCAGTCCACACACACCATCGATTTCACCAATGCTCCGGATATTCGAGAAATCCTCGGTTTGGAAGGACAAATGGTCATTCTACCTGTTTCGTTCTATGGATTGAACGTGATTGATATCACGCGAAATCGCCAAGTGATCCAGATCTACTCGTCCCTCGTGTGTTCCTCCGATCTGAAGATTGCCAACCAGAACAACAATCTGCTCACCACAATGATCATTGACGATCCCGAGGTTAATTATCTCCGCACCATGGAAGACATCTGCATTCCGATGATAACCCGATTCGACCGATTGATGTTCCTGTTCCGCGATATGGATGGTAATATCATGCGATTGAACGGCGAATTCGAACTCCAGTTGACGATAGAAGATGTGATTGATCAAGTGCCTTCCTCAATTCTACCGATGAACCAGTTCAGTATGATCGAAATGTTCGGTAATACTACGAAGAAGGAAGTGAAGCTGGGCAATCCTCTGTCAATTGATCAGTGTTACATCTCGTCTGTGTCGTTGTATACGGATTTCGTGTGCAAAATGTCCCATCCAATCAAGTGATATTAATCGATGCGGGGACATACCCACACGAGGTGTTAATACCCAGAGGAACCTACGACATCACGAATGGCATGAGTGTGATCCGAGTGTACAGTAGTATCAATGCTCAAACATTCGGTCTGAAGAGTCCGCTGATCGATAACCTGATTCATGTATCGATGGGACTGAACAACATGATCACCTGGGACAACCTATCGATCGATGTGATTGAACAATCGAACCTGGATTCCATTGACTGGGTACTGACAGATGCGAATGACCGTCCGATATCCTTGAATTCCAATGTGTACATCTCATTCATGATATCTTGTAAGTACAACTTCAGTAAGGTATTCAAGAAGATAGATAGATAGATAGATATCAATGTCTATCTTCTATACATATATCTGAAAAGTAATAGTTTGATTGTTGTCTCCAACAAATAATCAGCCAGATATGTCTCACAGCTTGATATTGGACAACTACTCATTCCCATAGAGTCCATTCTTATGGATTTCAGCTTTATCATCAACAATACTGATATCACTATTAGTGAGTAATTCTATTCATCCTAATGAGTTGGGAACCAAAGCATTTCACTTTCATCAACCAACTCAAACAGCAAGTATTATGTATACTATTGTTATTTATGCTCGTAATAGAACAACATTGTGAATCACTTTGTATCCCTATTGAAGTGGTGTACAATTCGATCCTTCCTTTAAATAGGAGATATTCTGCATTATTTGGTAGGTGGGGGATACTATATGGGTTAGAATAAGGGATAGTATTCTCTGGCAATATAACAAACTCTGATAGGTTCAGAGTGCATCAAAACGACAAAACTGCACACCAACTATCCAAAAACCTAGAAACAGTGGAATATGAATATATCTCTATTTGTTCGTATAAAATATATTATGTATTCTACCTTATTTTGCTCAGTTCTTCAACGACACACCCACCTTTCTCACAAACTCTACTATTCGATTCTACTATACACATATCACCTATTATTTATATAAATGATAACCCAAAAACTGCTTATCGCTAGCTTTTCCATTTTCATTCCTATCATCATCTTCTACATACCCTATTTCTTTCTATCCCATCTATATAAAATTCCAAATGAATAGAACGAAAAACAAAACGCTTCCACTGGAAACAACACTCTTCGATCTATTCATTCCACAATATCCCATTTCCGCTCATCTCCTTCCACTTCACAGTAAAAACAACTCCCTCCCTATTCGAAATCTATTCTTCCACTCATACCCAATTTCAATACTATTTTCACAATTGCACAATTCCTGTGTATTTTAGAAATCATTTGTTTTACAATAAAAGCTATTAGTTTCGTCTTACTGGGTTTGAATGTATTCAAAATTTGGAATTGGACTTGTATGTCCTGTCTTTTCTTTTGTTTTGTTTTCGGACTTCTATGTGTTTTTGTGTGTTGTGTTGTGGGAGTGTAAGTATTGTAGCTGGGATGGGTTCTGTCCTCAAGTTGGTGTGTTTGAAGAAGCTAGTGTAGTGTGCGCTATCGTTACTTTGACTAAACTGTGTGTGAGATATGTATCGTGAACGCATTCAATACCATAATGGCGGTGGACCCTGGTTCCATTTTTGCTGTGTGGAGTATGTTCCGAGTGAGGAATTTCTGTACTTCAAACTGTGCAACGTGGCGAACCCATTCATGCCATGTGGGACCGCGGATACATGGAGATAACTTGCAACGTGGGAGGTATCTGGGACAGGCACGACGTTCTTGCCTAGGATATCTATTCTGTTTCTCGTATTTTCATTTTCATATAGTGAGGTGGTAGAGTGTGGTAGAGAGAACGGATTTGCGATGAGTGAAAGGGCAAACTATGGGAGCAAGAGCTGTAGGTTTGTAGAAGCGGAGCGTGTGTGGAACGTGGGAGAATGGGACAAGAAGGCGGAGTATGCGAACTGCTGTGGGTATGGTCCTCGCCTCTGATTGATGGGAGCCGAGTGAACTGGAATGGCCAGTGGGAGCAGGCGAGTTCCAAGACGGTGCAGTTCTGCATTTGTGGGTCTGTGGAGCATGGGAAGGTGGAGGTGTGCGTGGTGCGGGCGTGTGGGAAGTGGTGGAATGGAAGAGAGGTGAGGTGCGTGGCGGTGGTGTGCCCCGCGGACGAAGCGGCGGGGTAGCCGGAAGGGCACTTGGGGCAAGTGTTGGATACGAAGTGCGATGTGGACTAGTGGGGCATGATCACGGATGGGTGCAACGCCTATCAGCAGTGGGAATCGATCGATCGATCGATAGGGGACGGGCTCCTGCCAGCCCATCCTGCCGATGCTGCGCTGCGCTGCGCTGCGTGGCGGGCGATGGGGCGAGGGACGTGGCGCTGTGGACGATGGGAGATGGGAAGCAATCCACGATGTACTGCACGAGCAATGTGGGCGTGGGCGAGGTGATGAACGACCCATTCGAGCCCATGAACATCCACATCGTGTTTGAATTGACCGAGGCCACGTTCTCCTATCCCACCACCGCGATCTCCATCTCCGACTACACCATTGCCTTCGCCTTCGCCTTCGATGGCTCCTTCCCGCGGTTCTGCGAAGGCACGCACGTTCTACATCAATGCCAACAGGTTGGTGTCCCGAAACGGCCTCCCCTTCCCCGCGGAAACCCTCATCGCGACCTTCTCGACCCGCGCCGGCGTTCGGTTGGCGTTCGGTTGGCGTTCGGTTGGCGTTCGGTTGGCGTTCGGTTGGCGTTCGGTTGGCGTTCGGTTGGCGTTCGGTTGGCGTTCGGTTGGCGTTCGGTTGGCGTTCGGTTGTGGCCTGCTCGGATTGTGGAGAGCGCGATTGGTATGAGGGAAGTGGAGTAGGCGCAGCGTGTCTGTGCAGATGGAGGTTCCCTGGAGCAGTGGCATCTCCGATGAAGCCCCGATGGATGGCCTTGATGGGCAGCAATGTGCAGAGCCAGTTCTTCGAGACGCGCTCCGTGTTGGTGGCGGGCGCCATTGGGAACAGCGTGATGGCCATCAGCTGGCGTGTCCGCAAGGGCGCCTCCTGGTCCGCCTTCGCGTCCTTCTCCGTCTACCGCCCCGTCGTGCTGCTGCCTCCCTCCCTGCCTCCCTGCCTCCGCGCCCGTCGTGCTGCTGCCGCCTTCGAAGCCACGCAGGTGCGCTGGGTCTGGTGGTGGTGCGAGCTCTTCGTGCAGGCCTTGGTTGGCTCCCACTCCCAGCTCTTCGCCGCCGACGCGCTCCTCCAAGAGGGCGACGTCCAGCAAGCCGAACTCTCTCTCTCTCGATGCGTGCGTGGCCTACTGGGTGCGCGTGGCGCTGTGCTCCGCCGCGTGCTCCATCCTCTCCGAGGCCTCCTCTCCCATCACCCTCGCCGCGTATGTCGTCGCGCCCGGCGCGGTGCAGAACCTCGAGGTGGCCGCGCTCTCCTCGACCTCGCTGCGCGTGCAGTGGGCAGAGCCGGCGGAGCTGGGCGGCGCCAGCATTCGGTACTACGTGGTGCGACGCTCGTGGATGGCGTCGATGGCCGTGATCCAGAGCGAGAGCGAGAGCGAGAGCGAGAGCGAGGTCGCCAGCACGAACTGCTTCCTGGACCTGCAGAGCGTGCAGAGCGTGCAGAGCGTGCAGAGCGTGCAGCACGCGCCCATCTATCTGAGCGTGGCCGCGTTCACCGGGTATCTCTCCCGCCAAGAGAAGATCCCCGCGGTTCTGTATACGGTGTGTGTGGAATCAGGCGGAGGGCATTGAGTGGGACTGTGCGATGGCGATTACCGGATCCTTCCATGATCTCTGCACCGCCACGTGCGAGCTTCGCGCTCCCGCCACTTCCTCCTTCCTCCTTCCGCCGAACCGTCTGGTTCCCCGCGGGACGCGATGTGTGGGACGTGTTGGAGGGTGGGATCCCCGCGACTTCCTACACGCTGGAGTGCGTCCCGAGCGAAGTGGGCAGTGCCGAGTGGATGGGCAGGCAATTCGGAGTGTCCACGATGGCCACGTCGGAATTCGTTGGGTGTTGGTGGTGGACGGCGAGCCAACCTCCTCGCTCACCGGTTCGCTCTGGGTGTGGGTGTGGGTGTGGGTGTGAGTGAGCAGGAATCTGGTGGGCGATGGGGTGGGGTCCGTGGCTCCCTACGAAGGTCTGCAGAGTCGACCGGGCTCTCTGGATCTCTTCCTGTCCAACTGGGCGCAGAACGCCACCGTGGTCTCCGTCACCCAGCCCCTCCGCCTCCGCCTCCGCCTCCGCCTCCGCCTCCGCTTCCTCTTCGCCTACGACGTGACCGGCGCGCTCATCCGCGCCCACCTCGTCGATCACGCCTGGTGCGCCGTGGGTCGCGATGTTTCCACGTTTCCACGATCCAGACCGATTTGGCAGTTGCTGAGAGAAAGAGAAAGAGAGAGAAATGGTTGCGGTGTTTGGTTTGGAAGATGGATGGATGGATAGATGGAATTGTAGAGATGTGGAATGGTTGAAGCGTTGTAGGATTTGAATGAGAATCGAAAATGTGTTTAGGAAAGAAGGAAGGAAAATGTAGATTTAGAGTGTGTAGGGTGTTGGAATGATTTAGAAACATGAACAGAATAATCCAGAACGAGGAACCAAACGACTCTAGTTGATAATAATAATAATAATAATAGAGTGCTGTGAGTTGATAGTTGAAACAAACAAAGATAGATAGATAGAAAGAAAGTGTATTTAGAGTTAGTTGGTTGGTTTAGGATAAGGAAATGATAGAAAATGGAGTGAATGGTTAACGATGTGCGAAGATAGGTTCTTTGTGTGAAAATCACTGGATCAAAACCAGTTTCCATTCCATTCGATTTGATTTACTAGTTTTACTAGTTTTACTAGTTTGAATTGCTTTCAAACCCAACCATTCCCAAGTCAAAATGATTTGGCTAGAATCATGGATGGATAGATTGGATTATCGAAAGAATAATCATGATAATGATAATAATGATAATATAGACTATTTAGACAAAGTGGAGTGAACAACCAAATCCTTGCTTCATAACACGATTTCACTATGATATCATAAATATACAACCTATACAGACATAGTACACAACAAAATGGACTTTTCCATTCTGAGTGTTTCCAAACAATCCTGATATTATTATTTTAAATATCTATACCTCCGAACTATTTCAACCACAAAAATGTGAACAAAATGATGCGAAACACAAGTGAGTACTTCACTTGGAAATCTTGGATCCAATGTGTATATGGTAGCACTCTATCATAATTTTTAAATATGAAGAATACTTAGGTGTACGGAAACAAACTGATCTCTCTGTTTTCTTCATAAATTCTTTATATTTGGCTACAAATTACGGATTCAAAGAGTAGAGGCTAAGGATATGTGATTATAAATAGGTAGAATGCAAGAACTTAAGGGAAGCGAATTTCTCCTGGACAGTTACATAACGCGTGGTGAAGCAAAGGAAATCACTATTGGTGGCTGCAAGTATAGCCTCCAATATTATCAAGGCGATCACGAGGAAGAATACACGTTGACGAAAGATGGGAAGGTTTGCCTATTCCAAAATGGCATATTGAAGATGTGCTTTGAGGTGGATGCGAACGGGAGCGAAATCGGCGACTTTACGCGATTTGATAATGGACGTGTCGCATTTGTGCAATCCTATGATGAAATCTGGGACAACAAGAATTTTCATCGTATAATAAACCATGTCCGAGGCGAGCGGATGGAAATCTATTCGCATGCGAGTGATCACCTGATTTATCACGGTGAATTTAATGAGAAGCGAGAACGAGAAGGATGGGGCATCCAATATGACGAAAAAACGGGTGTCATGCTGCTCGAGGGGATCTGGAAGGAAAACAAGCTGGTGGAGATCATCCGCAAGATTGAAGGAAACATCATGACCGAGTTCAAGCGAAGCGGTAACAGCACCATCGCTTCGAATCGAATTCCCCTCTATGTGGGTGAATTCGTTTATGATGAATCGAAAGAATCGTTTCTTCGAAATGGTCGAGGATACTGGATCGATGAAGAAACTCGGATTGCTACTCGCGAAGTGGAATGGAAAGATGGAGTGGAAGTGAGTGGAAGAGATCTCTATGATGGATGGTACACTCGATCCACAACTCCAAAACCCAAACCCAAACCCGCTCCGATGCCTGTGCCTGCTCCTGCTCCTGCTCCTGCTCCTGCTCCTGCTCCTGCTCCAAAACGCGAAGAACCTGCTCCTCTTCGATTCAGCGTCACTGGATCTACAAAATGGACCGATGTGAGTTTGCAAGTGACCGATTTGAAGATTTCATCGAATTGCTGTAACGATTTGAATGCATTGGATCTGAATCGATTCGAGTGGCTACGATCTATCGAAATCGGCGATGAATGTTTTGGATCAGTGCAAACATTCAAAATCGATGGATTGAATCGATTGAAAACGATCAAAATCGGAAACAAGTCATTTACTCAAGTGAAAAGCACTGACGAGTGGGATTCGAATAAGGTCAACAACAAATCGAAATCATTCCACATATTGAATTGTGGATCATTGGAATTCATTCAAATTGGTGAATGGAGTTTCGTTGATTTTGGAGGTGACTTTGAATTGAAGAATCTACCACAATTACAATCCATTCAAATTGGTACCATTGGGACAATTGGAAGTAGGTCAGACAATTTCCGTTATAGTTCATTTGTGATTCGAGGTATTGATATGATATTGAATATTTGAATGATGCATAGATCTTCCAAATCTACAATCCATTACATTAGGTGATTATGCATTCCAGTATTCCTTATCAACAATAATTGAAAGTATTGAATGAATTCGAATGAAATGATTGATGTAGATCTTCCATCATTACAATCCATTCAACTCGGTAAATCTGCACTTTATGGAAGAGGGGAATATTCAAGTTCATTGATAATGCGAAGTAATAATGAAATGATTGGTTATGATTTGCTTTGTAGATCTTCCAAATCTAACATCAATAACTTCTGTAGAATATAGTTTCTATTATCTTCGTGTAGTGACATTGAAAAGTATTTCTGAATATTGAATATTGATAGTATATAGATATTCCAAATCTTCAAAATGTCAAGCTACCTGAATCATTCGATAGAGTTCAATCGAAATCAATTTCGAGTATAGTTTGATTGATTTGATTTGATTCATAGATGTTTCTTCCATTCTCTCTGATCTTGTCCAAATCAAGCAGTATGGTCGTGTCAAAGTCAAGCATTAAATCTATAATTTTGATTTGATTTGATTTGATTTGTTCCTGACCCTAGGGGTATTGTCGATATAAAATACGAGCAGACTTGTTC
>NW_013171837.1:0-89994 GCF_000151665.1 Blastocystis hominis
GCCTAGACTTTTATGACTTGGGTATAGGAAGTGTGATACATGGTGATATCATACTTGTCCAAGATGTTGGTACGAAAGATGGCATTGGTGAACTCGGTACCTCGATCCGAGCAAATATGCTTTGGTGGTCCGTATGTCTGAATGATGTCCTTCATCGCATGCGTGACTTCTGTGGCACTCTTGCTCTTCAGTCGCCGAGCCATCAAGTATTTCGAATATCCATCAATACATACAAGGACATACTTGTATCCACGATTCTTGTGGAATCCTGTACTCTTCTGTCTGCCCAACACTTCCTGAATCCATTTGTCTTGTTTGGAAGAGAAATCGATGAGATCGATGAAGTATATGTTTCTCTTGAATGAACTGATGATCACTCGAGTTGCACCTTTTCGCTTGGCTGGTTTCCGTAGTTCCTTGATTTCATTCATAAATGAACCGCTTTATTCAATGGCTGAAAAGTGCATGGAAATGGATGAGTGGAAGGAAGAACCACAAACTGGTGGTGGACTCGAAATGCAAGGACAGATGTCACTGCCTGTGCGTGTACAATGAGAAGAATGGATCCGATGACGACAGTGGAAGTGACATATCGATCAGTCCGACAGAGATTAAAGTGAAATGAGGGATGCCTAAATAGATTTAAATAATGTAAACATAAATAGAAATACAAATGAACTGTTGGATGAATGATGAACGTCTTGATATCACACGTAAATACGTGCATGATATGATTAATTCATTTGTTGATGATCCCAAAGGTACAAATTATCATAATGAGTATAATCCTCCTTATATGATGATAAATTCACCCGATCTTCAACATCTTCTTGTGAAATCATGTTATGATGATAAATACATAGTGAAGTATGGGGGACAAAGTGGGGCGACAAAGTCGCCCCGGGAAGCCGAAGGCTTCCCACAAAGTCCCGCCGGGGAAGCGAACCTTCCCCGAAACATTGCTGAACTCCGTGCTTTCAATGAGAATATCTATGATATCGAAGGTCATCGTGTGATGACATTAGGTGGTGATATAATTATCATTGATATCGATGGTGTTGCATTTGATCAACTCGAATGTGTATCGGGTAAACGATTACCGCCAAAGTAAAAGACTGGAAGCTATGGTTTCCAAGTCGCCCTTATTTCACTTTGTCCCTTAAAGTTCTACAATCGTGACTTGGAAGTTCGAGTATAAGTGCGAGATAGTTGTATCACCACCGCGTGTCACAACGAGTTGTAATCCACCATCTTTTAACGGTGAAAATATAGATGTGCCAGAGACGTTCATTGTTGGGGTTGGGTTGTCAAGTGTTGTCTTCAGCAACGTTGCTTGAGACGTAGTGATTACCAAGGTCGGCGTGTCTGTAAAGCCTACGAATGCCTGCTCGTAGTTACCACACTTGAGACTCAAATTAATCGTGACCAGATACTCTGCTGTTCGAAGATAACATGAGTTCTTCCGTCAAGTTCGAATTGTCTGATCCGAGTATCTCGGATACGACGGTGTGACCACTACCAGACCAAGAGTACGTGAACGTCTTGGAGAACTTGGTAGGCTGTGGCTCGAAGGATATTCCACTGCTAGTCACGTTCAGCAAGTACGATCCTGAGTTGGACGGGATGGTCAATTTGCTCACACCCGTTCCATAATTGATCACGATACATTGTTCTTCATTCGTACATCCAAGAATATCTTTATAGATTACATTGGAGTCAAGGATGCTCGTTGTGGGTACTTCAGTATTTGTCTCGTTCTTGAAGACGAAGTAGCCAGAAGAGTTATTCATCGCAGGCACGTTCACACCGAATGCACTATTGCCCTTGTAAGCAATGAGACACAGGTTCGTCGACTGCACGCCGAGGCAATCGTGGAATAGAGTTGAGGCGTTCATTGTCTCGAATGTGTACTGAATTCCGAAAGCCCCAGCCTCTACTCCTTTCAGGATGTACGTCCCGGACTGATCTGGCAGGAACAGATCTTTACGAGTGCTCGTTGTCGAGTTCCAGTTGGCAATCGCGTACTTGTTCGATGTGGTACCGAGACCGATAGCCGTGTTGATCGTAGTCGCACTGAATAACAAGAACGAAGGATTGCCATCTTCGTCCATGTTCAGCACGTACTTACCGCTACTAGGCAGATCGAGCTCTCCGAATGTGCTATTGTTGATAAAGTACGGAATCGTGCCTTTGGAATCAATGGTAATCGCCTGGTTGTCACTGCCTTTGAAGTACGAATTGTCGAGCGTGGTGAACTCTTCAGGCTGCTCAGGTACTACGGCACCCGAATCAACCCAGGTGAAGTCGTTGTTGTAATTGCTGAGCACGAAGGTGCCATTCCCACTTGGTAGTGGGAAGGTCTTGAATGCTCCATTATGGTAGTACTGGAGACCAGTCGTCATCTCCTTGCGTTTGAATACTCCGTTCTGGAGATATACAAGTTTCTCTGCTGTGCTTGACATTTATTATATAGCGAGAACGATTTTTCTCCCCTATAGTAAATGGCAACTACAATTCCTCCTGTGCATAACTACGAATCGCAGATTGTGTTCAGCAATCAGTCCAATAACATCAAGTCGACCGATGTGATCAATTGGACGATCGCACCATCCGGTGATGACGTGTACTTCAATCTCTACAAGTCTCGAATGACGTTCAAGCTCAAGATCACCGGGTTGGCAAATAACGCAACAGGTTCACCCAAGGTATTCTATGTTCCAGTGAAGAAGAACATGTCGGGCATCGTGAACAACACGAAGGTCACGTACACCTATTGGAATGGTGAGAACCTGGCGTCCTTGCCTCTGAGTGCTGACAATGAAAACATCGGTCAGATCCGGTCACTCTTGAATGCGCTCACGGACAACAAGCACAACAATGTGGTGAATGAAGGATTGAAGGAACTGTCCTACATCTACTACGATGCATTGGACTACGATACTGACGATGAAACCGAGAGAGCTGCGGCCATCCTGGGTCGACCTTATGGTGGGAAGTTGTTCTACAACATGCTCAAGTTCGTACAGCCCAACAATTCGACCACGGCGTACACGACGATCAATGTGAACTTTGCAGACATCTTTGAAGGTTGTTCTCAGGAACGATTCATCAATCTCACGCAGATGGATGCTCAGATCTATCCCACGAACGACGATGCATACTTCTACATCGATGCTGGCAAAATCAATACCGCTACAAGTCCGGACGCTGTTCCATCAGCCACGGCTTTCACCGGTGTATACTTCGATACATGCACGCTTTGGTATCACAGTTACAAGACGAGTGATGATTCGACCTTCGATCCTGAAGACACTCAGTTGGTGAAGAACCAGATCATGACCAAGACGTTCCGTATTCCAAGTGGACAGGGATTCATCGATGATCGTGTGTTGGTTAACTTCCCCGTCAAGATGATGTTCATGATGTTCACGGACGACGATGGTGATTTCTCGGAACTCCTTGATGTGCGATTCAAACGTATCTCCTTGAACATCGCTGGTGAACAGAAGCGTATCATCAATGTGGACAACACGAACACACCCGACGGCATTGATCACACGTTCTTCGAATGGATGGACTATCTTTGCAATAGTCGTTCCGACGAGTACGACACGCTGTTGACATACAAGACGTGGTTGAATCAGTTCCGCATCTTCGCCTTCCCGTTAGCCGAGTGGTTCCCGATGCGAGCATCGAATCAGATCCAGTTCGAAATCGAGTTGGAAGAGGATGTTGCAGCGACGATCCAGATGCACCTCATCATGATCCGTGCCAACACTGTGGGAGCGTAGGGGAGCCGCAGGTTTGTATGGTAACTAATATCACTTAAAGATTTCAAAACATAAATATAAATAGATATGAGCAACAAGATTCAGGTTTTCGATCTTTCCAATGCTTCCAATGCTTCCAATGTGTCTCTCACTTCGAATGGATTCAAGAAAGAAGGCGAATCGGCTAAGTATGTTTGCAAGATCACCGATGCTACCATTGTTTTCGTGGGTGACAACTCGAAGTTCGAAACAGACAAGAAGAAACTGTTCAACACTATCTCCATCACACTGCCCAAGGAGCAATCGGAAGAGTTCAAAAGAATTCTTGATGAGACGAAGAGAGATAGTCGATCGTACAGTGAATACGAAGGTGAGATCCAGTTCAAAATGAAATTGAGTCCGAACACGAAGATCGTGAATAACGACAAGAAGCCCATTAAGATCGATCTGCGAAATGTACCCTGTACTGATCTTCGTGAATACAAGGACGCAACGATCGATATCGTAGTAACTGGTACGAGCAATGAATTTGAGGGCAAAAATGGTGATATGTTTTCGTACATATCTCTCACGGCAACTCAAATCAAGATCAAGAGTATGAATAGTGTCTTCGATTGCGATTTCTTGTAAGAGGTATGTGTGATAGATTCCTTTTTCACTTTGGGCGTCGCGGATGTCGTGATAACCAAAGTAAATAGGGGCAACGCAGTTGCCCCGGGAAGCCGAAGGCTTCCCACGAAGTTCCTCCCTAATAAATGGAAGATAGTCCGTACATTCCCAACATAGACACTACACTACTCTCGATCAAGAACCGAATAAGACGATTTAACCATCGATGTCCGTACAACAACAAACGATTGACGAGAAGAACAGAAAATACGCTCAATCAAGCCGAAGTAATGCAGGATACCATCAAACAACGGATGGAGAATGAGACCGATGAGGAGAAGAGCAAGCAATATGCCAAAATACTGAAAGAATTAGCCGACTATATCCAACCAGAGCAGACCATTGACGAGCAATTGCAAGACCTTCGACAAAACAAGGAGAGCATGGGCATTATGAAGTTCGACTGGGAACTCGATTGTCAGGACACATTCCTCAATCAATTCACACTCATCATTGCTCCTTCCAAGTCGGGCAAGTCGTTCCTCATCAACCAGTTGTGCTACGAGATACCTCACTCGTTCGACAAGATCTGCTTCTTCATGGGAAAGGTGAGCTATGAAAACAAGTGTCCACAAGTGCTCAAACATGTCGCCAACAAAGCAGGCATCAAGACGCAATGGATCAACACCGATAGTGAGGTGCGTCCTGACTTTACCGATAGTGAGGACGTCGCGTACAAACAATTGAATGACGATGGATCAAGTGTGGCGATCTACAATGACACCACATACCCCTCGATCTACATCTTCGACGATTTATATACGAAGCCGAACGATCACTGGGTGGTGAACTTCATGGACACCATGGCTTGCATGAGTCGACACCGGAAGACGAGTTGCTTCATTGCATTCCAAGGATTCACCAAGTTGAGCAACAAGATCCTGGACAACGCCACTCGAATCTTCTTGTACTATGATATCCTTGGACGAGAGGATCTGTGGCGCAAAATGAAGATACCACCACCGAGTAATTTGAGTGAGGTACTTCGTGATATCCAGATGGGCATGCACACACGATGGTACTACCTGGACGACGATTCGCTGGTCGAGTACGTCCCATACGAGCTGAGTAGCAAACAACAAGCAATCAACAAAATGCGATCGAAGTTACCGAAGGCATTGAGTGATGAACGAAAACGCAAAGAAGTGGAAGAGAAGCAACGACAAGTGCAGCAACTCGAAGAGGAACTAGGCAAGGGTATAGCGAGAAGTGAGGACAAGAGAAACAAGAGAGACAAGAGTCGCACGTACAATCTCTTGGACATCAAAGAAGCCGTTGAAATCAAACCACAGGACTACAGCAAAGCCATCAACACCAAGGAATTCCAGTTCGTACAGAAACCTAAACCAGGACATAATGTAGAACAACCCATTGAAAGCAATGTCTCCCCCCAAAGTAAAAAGGGCAAGAGTAAGGGACTACGATCGAGGTATGGACTGGCATAGCCAAAGTAAAAAAAGGTCGCCATGTTTACTTTGGGCTAACCATCCAAGTCACTTCGCCAACCAAGGTCAACACGAGCCTGCTTTGCTTCTTTCTCTATTTCTGGAATAATGTCAAATCTCTCTTTTTCCCATACATCCATTGGAATCGTATAATGAGTCTTACGTACCTTTTTCCCACCATACTTCTTACACAAGTCTAAAAGGATTTTATCGATCTCGTCTTTGAACGTGAAACCATTCGGTATGTCTTTCACTCTATACACACATACACGTCCCTCTCTATCCATTTTGGAACATGTACTCTTCCATTTATCTGATTTAACATGTTGTGAATAGATGTGCACATTATCATCATTTTCAACGATAATGTACGTTATGAAAAAGTACCATTGTTGACCTACTTTATTTGGCACACGGCGATCCTTCAATTTCTTGTTCTCATGGGTCAGCTCTTCATTCGCACATCTCAGCTCTTCGTTTGCCTTTCGAAGGTAGTCATTGTCCTCCTGTCGAAGACGTGTTAGGAATCTAAGCACATCGCAGGCAAATGCAGGATCGGCCCACATGAGGCATGCGTGAAGTAGCTCTTCGCAGATGATGTAACCCTGATTAGCACCACCAAAATCAGAGAATGAAATATACTGAATCACGTCGCAAATATCAAACTTGTCGTTTTGGGTGCCCTTTGACGGTAGGTCGGAATTCCGACCTACTGTAGAATGACTGTTTTTGGCACTATTTTCACCCTCTAGTCCCTCGTTTGACAGGGGGTGGGAATTCCCACGAGCTGTAGAATGACCGTTTTTGGCACTATTTTCACCCTCTAGTCCCTCGTTTGACGGTAGGTCGGAATTCCCACGAGCTGTAGATTGACCGTTTTTGGCACTATTTTCACCTGTTTTTGCCATATGGTGAAGCAGTTCTTGAGCTTGCTTGTTCTGTAAGTAATCGGCAAAACGCTTGTTTGTACCGTGCTTCTCGTTGTACTGTCTCAACAGATCAGAGACAAGGTACATTCGAATACCATTATCAAGGCACATACGAATCTTGTAGTCGTAGAAGTCAATCTCTTCGAATTTCATTTCTATTTGTATTTATGTATTGAACTCTTTTAAGTACAATAGTTATCCCTTACAGTAGGGGACACTACGTGCCCCCGGGGAAGCTTCGCTTCCCCTTACACCCTCTGGATAGCTGGGTCAACAGCGTCGTGCGTGTACAAGTGAAGGAGTGCCAGGTAGCCACAGTTGTTGGCAAAGATCGACTGGTATTTCACTTTGTTCACACGGAACACACGGTTCGTACCTGTCAACGGGAAGTCATTCATCTCGCCAAAGCTGTCCTGGTAGTTCAGTGTGCCATCGTCTTCACGGAAGCAAGAAACAAAGTGGCCGAGCTTACTATTATCCTCGAATGGTATCCAGATGATGCAATTCGCCGGTTCTTTGTACTCTTTGGCCAGTCTCTTGTACTTGTCCAATTCCATCACATCGAAGTCGGGTATCTCGAGTTGCTTGGCCAGTTTTCGAACTTCATCGAAAGTCATTGGTTCAGCATCCACATTCATGTATCCATGCTTGTAGAGTTTACTTAGTACGGAGGAAGCTCTGCTTTGGGGCGACAAAGTCGCCCCGGCGGAACTTCGTTCCGCCATGCTTCCTCCCGGGGCAGCGTCGCTGCCCCTCAGTACACTCTCCTTCGAATCACTGACTCGTGCATCTTGTTCTCGTTCTATGGAAGGGCTGTGAGGATGCGATTCTTTTTTTTCGTCTGGACTTCAATTGCTTGTGTCTCGTTGTCCAGGTCAGAAATATCGTAACCAGTGCCGGCTTTGCTTTCCTTGCCCTGAATCTGGTTTGCCACATCGCTAACCGAATGGGACGACTTCGTCGTCCCGGCGGAACGAAGTTCCGCCACCGTACCCTTCGCCATGTCACCTATCACATTCGCGAGCTGCTTCACGGTGTCCGATCCTGTCTTCTGGGATACATAGTTCACACCCTTGTTGATCGCGTTGTTCGCGGCATTCGTGCCAGCATTGACCAGGATATCGGTGATGGGTTTTAACTTGTCGGCATTGTTGTCGTACCAACCTTTGATCTTGTTCCAGGCATTCTTGAAGAACGTGCCAACACGACTTGAACCGGCGTACAAGGCTCCACCTCGGACTTCGATGTTTTTACTTTGTCGTTCGATGGCTTTCATGGTCTTCAACACGTCGTCGTAATCGCTAGGGTTGATTCCATTGAGGAACACAGCAGAAGCTCCTCCGAATTTGAGTGCACCTCCCTCCTTACCACTAATCAAACTTTTGAGACTCGAGATGATCTGTGGAGCCATCTGAATGAGCGCTGGGATGATCGTGGCAGCAAGAGTACCAAGTGCTCCGCCTTTCTTTAGTCCGGTCAGCTCGTTCATCAATTGCGCTTCATTGAATGCCAGTGCTCCAGCGGATTTAGAGTCTGTCTGACATGCACCACCTTCCTTGAAAGCAATGGCTCCACCGGTGTCCTTGGTCGCCCCATTGAAAGCAATAGCACCAGCTGTTTTCGTGGGAGACCGATGGTCTCCCGGGGCGATGTACATCGCCCCCTTCGTCTTACTAGCTCGTTTTGGTGTTCGCTTTCGTGATCGCTTTGATTGCACTGGTGTTTCGAGTTCCTTGTGTAGATTCAATGTCTTGCGTCGATCCACGATCGTTCCACTATCCTGTTCTCGGAAATCGGGTTCGCCATAGAAAGCAGATATATCAACAGTGAATGGAATTGCCATTTATGTATGGGGAGAATTTCATTCTCCCCGGGAAGCTACGCTTCCCCATTCGTACAAAGTGAAAAGAAGATCAAAGATATATTCATTAGCCATTGAAACCTTGTGTAATGAACATATCCTTGATCGTGTTGTACGTATTTTGCAGATATTGCTCGAATTGTTGATCTACATTGACAGCAAACCGTTTGATCTTGTTTTTCATGTAGTCCAAATAATCAGGAGTTAGATCCTTACTATTAGCTACTCGTATGAAGAAACTCATCAGTTCGGGGTCTTCATTTCGATCACGATAAGCCCTGAAGAGACGTGAGAATCCAAGTTCATTTGCAAATTGAGCGAAAACAGGATTGTTGAAATTGCGAGCAAGCAAACTTGAGAAAGCAATGAAATCTTCGCGAGTATCATCGCTTTCCCAACTTTCCTTGGTGTCATTAGAATCTTTACTTTCATACGCGTCAATCAAGGCTGCAGCTCGATTCACTTGATCGATTGCTTGAGGTGTGAAACTAGCATTTACACTTTCAGATTGACGACCGTCCAGTACAATCACAGGTTGAATTTGTGGCTGATTCCGGAAATATTCATATGATTGCCAAATGGCATCCATTAAGTTCTGGATTCCTCTCATATTCTGCTGATACAATTGTTGATATAATTGTTCCCGGGACAGCTGAGTATCAGCAAATTGATTACTCATTGTAGTAAGCAGCTGACCAGTTTGAGCATGTCCATCAACAACTGCATTACCAACATTTGTCAACAGGTTGTTAGTTTGAGTCTGATTGTCAGTGAGTTGGCTACTCATGGAATTGAATCCATTTGTCAACAGGTTACCAGTTTTAGTCTGATTGTCAGCAAGTTGATTAACAATTGCACCCGTAGAATCTTTGATTAACTTGGTTGTTTGAGCTTGTCCTTGTTCATATTGGTTGCCCAGAGCATTCGTACCATCCAATAGTTGTTTCCTAGTTGCCTTTCCCTCTTCTGCAACCGCATTACCAAGAGCTATCAGATTCTGATTCGTAGTCTGCAACTCATTGGACACGTTTTGAATCAGAGGTGTGAATCGATTGAATGATTCAACCAACCGTTTGTTGATTTCATCATATGCTTTTGCCAACTCAGCAGATACAAATTGCTGAATGAAGCTGTTTCGCTCTAGCCATTGTTTCAAGAAATCATTGTACTGCGCCTTCATGAACTCTGTCAATCCATCGATTCGCATTTCACTTTGGGTTGAGAATCACATGCTTGGATATCAGCAATTGCAGGAGGATCAGGTTTGTTTTCAATTCCTTGGAGACGAGCTTCGACTCCTTGCAGATATCTATTACTCTCCTCAATCACAGCCTTCTGTTGATTTACCAAGTCACCAATTTTCTGGATCAAATTGTCATCTCCTGTTGCAATGCTTGTTGCCACTTCAGCATACTTATCACTCAACGACTTGATTCCATCGTTCGTATTTGTCAATTTTGTTTGTACACCTTCCAACAATTCTAACATCTTAGGATAACCCTTGTCCTTATCTTCCAGGAAATTGATTCGTTGTGCTACATAAGCTATTGCATTATAAATATTGCCAAGGTTCACCTGGATATCAAAGCTGTTCATCACAGTAATCACTTCATCCAACTTGTTGATAATGGACGTCACATCCATCTGTTGTACGATCTGATTCGTCACATTCAGAGGTTGTTGTTCAGGTTTGATCAACCACCGATCACGTTCAACGCGACCTTCAGATACCAAATCTCTATATTTCGTACTACCTCGTTTCGTAGTGTGTGTCACACCTCTTTTATATGCCGTAGTATTATCGTCATTCCACAGCAGGACATCTCGATTTGGATCACCATGTTCTGTCACATCGTCTCGCAAGCCAGCAAAATCATTGATAATCGCTGCATTCTGTTGAGTAACTGTGTTGATACTATCTCCCATCTGTTGAGCTGCAACCGTTATGGCATCAGCAGCATTCTTCATTTCGTTGATGCTGGTTCCAAGATCACCAGGCAAATTCACGATTTGTAATTCGCCGGCCTGTGTCGTAGGGAAGATGATACGATAGGGTGATACTGGCTCATATCCAAATGGATTATCAAAGATAGCTCGTTTCTCCATGTCAGACAACTCGTGATTCACAGACTGGACAACGATCTTGTTGAACTTATTGTCAATTTTAGCATTGTAGACCACATTGTCCTCGAATGAGTACAACAGTACGTTCTCATCGTCAATTCGCTGCATTTGATATCCACGCATGTCAGAGACGGATACACGACGACGTTCAGCGGGTGAGAGATTCATGTACGAATCAAACAAGGTTCGCTTCTGTCGCCATTGTTCGCTCCTCATTCGTTGTTGATTGAATTCACTTTCAACGACTTTATCGAAATAACGATTCAACATCTTGTCCATCATGTTTCTCGACTTCACTTTGTGTGGCTTGTATCGAATGATTGGAATTGTAGCAACGTATTCATCCATTTACTATGGGAGGAACAATGTGGGGCGACTTTGCCGTCTCCCCTACTTTACTTTGGTGTAACAAGATATCGTGAATGAGATGTACACATTCGAATTCAAGGAGATCGGACGGTCATTCGCGTCTGTCAGTACCCAATCAATGTAGTCCAGGTTCGATTGTTCAATCACATCGATTGATAGGTTGTCCCAGGTGATCATGTTGTTCAGTCCCATCGATACATGAATCAGGTTATCGATCAACGGACTCTTCAGACCGAATGTTTGAGTATTGATACTACTGTACACTCGGATCACACTCATGCCATTCGTGATGTCGTAGGGTTCACTCGCTACCATACCTGCCTCAACAACACCTTCCAACTTGAGGATACTCGTGTAATCAGGTGCGCCACTAAGGTCAACAGCGGTCGCCACATCACTGTTCAAGTATGCTCGGTTCACATCGTCTACCTGGATGGAATCGGCTATCGCACGGCATAACTCGGTAATCGAGTAGTAGCCAGGACCGACGTTGTAGACCATTTCAAACCCTGACAGCATTTGAACCTTCACCACATTCATTGCACGAATGTTCCAGAGAGAAGTGGTATCGATCTTGCATGTAATCGAAGTGATCTTGTACACAAGGTCACGAGGCATGATCACTGTGTTGAACGTTTCATGGTATCGTTCGTTGTTCTTCGGAATTACTGTATTGTGGTTAATCACACTTACCGGTAGTGCACGATTATGACTCATTTATTGTGTAGAAGTGAATGCACACTGTAATCGGCATTGGCAGGGCAATCGTTGCACCGGTCTTATCGGTCAACGAGAATGACCATTTGCGACTTTTGGGTACCACGACGTTCATGTGTGCATTCTCCGTAAACTCCTCGTTCAATACAACCAACGGAGACTGTCGTCGTTCTTGCATGTTGTTCACTCGATCAAGGACAAGACAGGTGCCAGGCGATTCTCCCTTCATAGTCACTCGATCGATTACCATGTCGCTTTTGATGAGATTGTTACTTGTAAATTCATGTTCGTACGTTCGAGCAATATTGAACACTAGATTCATTTATTATTTCCTCCTGAAACGGTGAATCCGATTAGCAGGTACACGTTCCCAATGAACGATAGCGGGTCACCATTTTCGTCCTTCAATTCGTACACGATGCGATCAAGCAATTCAGAACATGGTAGCAACATGCGATTCTTGTAGAAGTAATTCTTGTACAAGCTATCCATCGGGACATTCGCAAGCTACGTGGTATCGTCTTGCTTTTCACGATGTTGCAATACAGCTGTATGTTCGATAGACCGTTCGTGATATCGACAGGATACTCGGCAACCATCGGACCATAGTTGGCATAGTACACACCATCGTCGAAAGGGATACGCCATGTATGCGATTGCGATCCTGAAGCGGGAACGATGGTTCCCAGGTTACCACTCAACGAGAACACGTAGTCTGCGTGAATGTAATACCCATCTGTCTCAGCTTTCCATCGTATGTCCAGTGCAGCCGAGTCAAAACACTGGTTCATGTGCCATATCATGTCAGCCTGTGTCAACCGTGATGGTATGGTCCACGTGAATGTCTGAACGTCATCTGTGTACGTGATATCAGTCTCGGGGGAAGCACTGCTTCCCTCTTCGTCCAGTGTCATCATTCCGTACGGGAAGCGAATCGTCGTGTTAGCCGTGTACGACTCAGATTGTTCCCAGTCAACGAAGGTAGCCAATGATGGAACAACAACTTCATCATTCCTCACATAGTGGGGCAGCGAAGCTGCCCCGGGGAAGCTTTGCTTCCCCACATACGTAACACGTGTCGGTTGTATGAATTCGATCGACACAGCACGATCGGAATACGTACTACCTTTGATCATATTCGTCACATTCAGTCCACCGATGTTTGCCATCGCAAACTCGTAAGGTGATGTCAACTCGGGCATCCTGATGTAGTAATTGCGATAAAACTCGAAATAACAAGACAAATACACACCACCTGGTTCAGCGTATGGTCCGGGTATAATCTTGAAACATGGATTATCACAAAACAATATGAATCGTGGTTCTGTACCATTTCGACATCCCATTCGTACTCGACCACCATTATCTGCAATGACATATACCAAGTACCTTCCGAGAGACGCATCTACATATATCTTATTGATCACATTAGCGATCATATTCACGATATCAATAGCGCTATAATGACCTCGTTGGATTGTGAGAGGTCTTTCGCCATATCCACGTATTCCAAGTATAAAATTCGTCGTATCGATAAACACTCTCGTGTGATATATACTATCCTTGGAATACCAAGGTCCGATCGAAGAACCATTCGATGACACCAAGTCACCTGTATTTTCCGATGTGATATGCAATTCCAATTCTGGTGCATAGTCCTTCGCAGTCCATGACATGCTTTCTCTATTGTCATTCACCGTCCACGCAATCGCATTCTGGTGAGATGGAGGTAGTTCCATAGCACTCGCATATCGAGCATTGAGCTCATTAAAACATGTGGTTGTAAGAGTATTCATCTTGATCGGGGTAGACGTATCTTCCGTTATGTAGAATTCACCACTATCGAGTACTGAACCATCAGCTAAACGCATCGTGTATGTCGCGAGAGGCTTTAGCAGGAACCGATTATCATTCGTACGCATTTTCCAGTCATACGCAATGAAGGTGTTTGATCCTATGTACGCATGACCACCAATACCTTGATCATTCGTCATATCAGGTGGTGAATCGCTTTCAGGGTTGAACGAAGCTTCCACAGGTCGTTCGATGCACAGATTGCGTACCGTTGATGCCAGTTTGAACCATGGAGTCCAACCAAAACCATCGATCGTCGTGTCAACGCTGGATCGATTGAAATACCATCCGTCTGCTTGGACATTGAAGCGAACATGATCATTCTCGATCGTCATGGATGTGAGTGGAAGCACTTTCACCATTTCAGCACCGACAGCCTCGATGAACTCGGAGAACGTGTAGTAACCGACAGGCAATGTCAACATGTGCGATTCCCTGCTGTCAGTAACAACCACGTGATTACATGAGGACGACAAGTAGTAGCGCTTCGGGTTATCCACTCCTTTCACCAAGATGTCCGATTCGAATCCAAGGATCGATTTGATTTCTGGTGCATTCGTGAAATCAATCATGTAGAAGTGATCTACCGTGATGTGGAACGCATTCTCACCGCTATACACCAATTCGAACAGGGCATCACTAGCATTCAGCTTTGCAATGATCGTTTCGATGTCGTATGCACCGCGTGGTATCGCGATCTCTTGAATCGTACTGCCAGCATTGATTAGCACCACTTGATCAGTCGGCACGTTGTGCAACACGAAGTCCGTATACAACGACACAGACGAGATGTAGCACTGGTCGAACGAGAGAGGATTGTCCAGCTTCACTTCCTTCTTGGTGGTATTACCGAACACTTCGATCATGGAGAACTGGTTTGCAGAGGCAATCGATGAAGGCACTTCATCATACACGTCATCAATCGTCAATTGGAGTTCGAATTCGCCGTTCAATCGCATCGTCTTGCCATCCATATCGCGGAACACGAACATCAATTGATCAAACCGAGTGATCATTGGAATGCACACGTCTTCCACACTTCGCACGTAGTCAGCCGTTGGATCGTCAATGATCATCGTGGTGAGCAGGTTGTTGTTCTGGTTGGCAATCTTCAGGTCTGATGATCGCACGATCGTCGAGTAGACCTGGATCACTTGGCGATTTCGCGTGATATCAATCACGTTCGATCCACTGAACGAAGCAGGTAGAATGACCGTTCGTCCATCGAAGCCGAGGATCTCACGAATGTCAGGTGCATCTGTGAAATCAATGGTGTGTGGAGACTGAATCCAGATACAGCCGAACGACGAGGCGTTAGTAGATATGGAGAACAGCGTGTCAGACATTGTATTGAGCAAGGCAATGATCTCACTGATCGTGTAATAACCAGCAGGGATTGTCACAGTCTCGTCATTGCTGTTAGTAATCACATTGGTCGTGTCTACGTTATTAAACATCGAACCATTAGGATGAAACAGGACAGTCATGGAAGTGATATAGGGATTCTTGTACTTGTACGGATTAACCCATGTAAATGAGCCGTTGGTAGGTGAGCCTTGAATAAGCATGGAGTAGTGCATGGTCTTTCTCTCTTTACCTTAGTCAACAAGACAATGGGGAGGAATCGAAGATTCCTCCCGGGGCAACGTACGTTGTCCCCATCACAACCATGGATATCATGGCCTACAATGGAAGTCAGGTTAACATTGCAGAAATTTGCCGAAATTGGCAGCCATGGGTTTCCGCGCGTTTCTTGTTATGGACAATACGGTGGCCAGGCAGGCAATGGCAGAAAATGGCAGAAATGGTCGAAAATGATCACATTGACCAGCAATAACAACCATAATAGTCATGGATATCGCACATTTCAGCACTCGTGTTTTACTCATGAGTGCTGAAATTCTTATGAAACGCAAAAATCAAGGTACCAGTTGAGGGGGTCTGAGGGGTGACTTTGGGGGATTTTTTGTGTTCTGACGGGAATACGCGAAAACAAAGATGGGGTCAGAGGGGCGACTTTGAGCCGCGCACTCTCGTAGATGAGGTCGGAGGGGCGACTTTGGGTTCCGCGTGTTTCACGTCGTGGCCATCGAGGTGGCCAGGCAGGCAATGGCAGGAAATGGCCGAAAATAACAAAAAACGGGTTGCCGCGGTTATTTGGTAGGAAATGGATTTCCGCGTGTTTCCCGTCATTCCCCTACTACTAATGTAATCGTAGAGTAAATACTTTATTTCTCTGGGCTGTTTTGACGAGTCTATATTTTGATTGTATCTCCATACTTTTACTTAAAAAGTAACTAATTGCATAAGTAAAAATGTGTTGCTATGACTCTATATCCACTATTTCCTTATTTATCATTAGTTATTAGTACTATTATGCTTGTTTTTCTTTTCGTCGTCTAGATGATTTGATCCATTGATTGTATTCCATAATTGGCACAATTCATTACATTATACTCTTCTAAACAATTTAGTTTTAAAATTTATATATTTATCTCTTATTCAAACACGGAGACAAGACCTATTCGTAAAAACACTACTTTCATGTTTCTAGTGTCCTTTCTTACTTTTAAGCACATTTTATGGTATTTTTACCACAATAATAACTATGTTACCCACTACATTAGTGTTTACTGCAGAGATGATCATCTGGTAATTAATGAAACAAAATAAATATTTCTATTATTATAGTATGCTTAATATTCTATGAAACTGTTAGGACACATTGTGTTTCCTTCTCTCCAAAAACAATCCAGGTTGTTTATATGCGCAATAGTCTATTTGGAGTTACTGCATAACAAGAATATGAATATAAATAACCATTACCTATCATCTTGATGTGTACTAAAATCGATTTTTCTCAATGAGCCAAGTCATCTACCATACATAATTATACTACTAACCCAAAATACGAAGTAACCAGTGTTTTCTCAAACAGAAAAATAACACAATCATTATTCTGAATTGCTTTTTATGATTATATATATATCAGATGGAAAAAGAGATCAGCCATACGATATTCAAAGCAATACCAGCTTATCGGATATGAAAGAACGAATTATGGTAAATGAGCAAGGAAATGGTAATTATAATGTAGACTGACTTTTGTATGACTTTAGATGATATTCTTTTCTACCAAGACTCTAGAAACATTAATCAGTTTGAGTCACTGTGCTCTCAATGTAGCAGTAATGCTAGGCTTCTACTGAGAAGAAAATTTACATATAAGATCGTTTGGAAGGGGCGTCGAACTCAATTTCGCTATCTTACAAACAGTACATATTCAAAATTTATTTCCCGATTTTTAACTTATCATAAAATACCTCAAAACGAATTTTCCAAGTATTGTCTGCAAATTGGTGGTCAACCTGTGAATCCGTCGTTTATGTTTCCCATTAATGGTATTCCAGAAGATATCTATATACTGGACAATCAAGGTTTGCCATTTTCTCAATATGTCATTTAGATATATTATCTCATAGTCAGTTGTTACCGGTTAGTGTGAGGAGCGATAGTTCTACGGTTCATCCACCTTCTCTAAAACGTGGAGTGCCTGGGAACGAAGTTGATGCTTCTACAGTTGACAGTTCTACGATCAAAGTCGTAGTGAAGATGGGACCCAAATCATTGAAAATGGAAATGTCGAAACAAAAAGAGTTGGCTGCCATTAAACGATCCTCTTTAAATTCGCTTCTGGATGAAGCTCCTTCCTCTGAAGAGCTATCCGAGTATTCCTTATTCTATAAGGGAGAAAAACTCAATGAAACGAAGCAGTTGGGTGAACTTGGGTTATCGAGCTACACTTTCGAATGCGTTCGAAAGGCAGGAAAAACTATTCGAGTCTTCTCCCAGCATAGCAGTGAGCCGACAGAATTATTGTTTTATAAATCGATCTCTGTGAATGAGGTTCTTACGAGAACCGTTGGAAAGAATGCGATTCATTCGTTCTTTCTTACCAAAAGAGATTCGGCTATTGTATTGAAAGACGATCTTTGCGTATCCCTCGATGTGACTTGTATCTTGTTTGTTTGTGTTGATGACTGGTAGTACATCTGAATTCAGAACGGACATTGTTTATTTACGTGGTGGATGGGCGCACGCATGATACTCACAATTTACGAATTCTATTAAAAGCCAAAGGAAGAGAGATATTGCAGTTTCTTGAAGCAGATAATTCAGATATGTGCTTATTTCGTAACGATCATGGCTTTCTTAATTTAGATTCATTACTCTCGACTCAAGGAGTTGCAAATGGAGACATTCTCACAAGTAGATGAAGGATCCGATTTGAATTGTAGTTTACGACAACAAAACGACTCCTCAGAAGTTTGTAAAGATTCACGACATGAGAAATCATCTAGACAGAATCTATCCTCTAGATCCAAAGAAAACAATCTATAAGTATATTTCGGAACATTGGATCGTGGGAGATTAATTCCTATTATTTTCAACTATAGGCTGTTACAGGAACTCCTTTCCATCCTGGCCAAAGAGTCATAACAGTCGTAACCTTGTCGAATACACACACGCCTCTCAATATAAAACAAAGTTTGGAATCTTTGAATGTAATAGACTCAGTGACGTTGGATGGTAACGAAGTGAATCCCTGCTGATTTATAGTGTGGAAAAAGCGTGATTTTGAGAACTTCGATGCTATTTCTGATAGCATAAAGTCTAATATTTCGATGAGACCCACAATAAGAATACCACAGCGGATTACAGTATGCGCACCCAAACAATACCAAACAGAAGAAGTCGCTAATTCACCATTATCCACATTATCGAGAACTGACATATCGGCCATCTCCGATTCTCAATCTGATCAGAAAAAAACACAATTTTTACCACAACACCCTCCTAAACTATTACCAAGGTCACCACCTGGAAAGCAACCAACCCTTGTCCGACCAAAGACTGTTCGCCTGGGTCGGTACTCATCTGCTTCACTTGGTTCAATGGTAAATAATTCGATAGTCACCAACTCTCAATCTTTGGATAAAACAGGAGGATTGACGAAGCAACCGATTCTCCCAAATTCGATAAAACTCTCAAAATCGTTTGAATTGGAAATCATCCATTGCTTTTCGTCTTCTTCCACCAAAACGTTTTCTTACACGATCAATTCTTCTATTGAGAGTAAAAGGGCCGAATTAATCATTCACTATGTCAATGTTGCGTTTAATGACACATGTTATGAATAGGCCGATTTAGAGGAACAGGATAAGGGACACTGGGTAATGTTAGATACAAATGGGACGATGGTAACTCCCTCCGAGGTGGCTAGAACAGTCAAGCCGAGTGTTGTTGTGTTTATCGTTTATGTACGAATATTGCTCTGTTATGAAGAGTAGAAAAGCCGATTGGAGGTGACATATTTGATCTTTTCGAGTATTCAGTCTGTGAAACCACTTTCCAAACAATTAGTCTGTAATGCTGGTCATTCATCGTTGATTCTGTTTCGTGGAGGATGTGGGATTTATTCGCGAGGTTTGTTTTGTAGGGAGAATTCTATGGAGCAATTTAAGGCAATTTAAGGTGATTCTTTCGGATCCGAAGTTTTTGTTTCTCAATACAGTTATCATATCGGGTATGATAGCAACAGAATCGTTTTATGGATAGACGAGATCGATGAAATTGTGATGGACATTTCGTACAGCCCATCGCAAAACTGCATTTTGTTTACATCCATTTCTCTTCCTTGTATTGTCTTTTAACTGTTGTTATTTCGATAGATAAAACGCTATTTTGGAAACGGAATGAATTGACATATTTCTTTGAAAACGGTGAGTTAACACAAATAAAAGAGTTTCGAGTGAATTTAGGTGGGAAAGAGTTTGTTCCTTTGATGTTTTAGATGAAGTTGGAAATCAACGAATAATCGAGGACACCATTTTAAAAAGTTGGTTTTTCAAAACGCAAAACGATTTGAAGTACAATATTGTGATAAACGGCATTGAAATCAACCAGGATATTTCAAAATCGTTAGGATGGATTCCTGTTAATCCACACACTTCGCATGTTGTTACTATCAGTAATCGAATGAATGTTTGTTAACGATAGAACCGGCTGATTTTGAGGAATACAGCTTTGAGGTGATGGAAGACAATCAGCGGAGTTATGGGGATGACGAATCGATTTTGGTGTGTGAAGCGAGAACAAATCATTATTTGACCGAGATTTTTGATTCGCTAAACGTTCATTATGAGCGAACGATCACTGATAAGAATACTGATTTGTATGGGATGATTTCGAGAACGAGGGCGTTTCGAAATCGGAGAATTCAAGAGAGCTTTTGTTCTCTTCAATCTGCTTTGACTGATGGATGTGATTATGTTCATTTGGGAGATGTGATCAATTTCAGTGGTAATTTTAATGATCAGAAAAGCGATCGAGTTTTTGTATTACCACTTGTTAATTATACACTTGATCATAATATCATTCCTGAAACAATCTATTTCCACTGCATTTCTGGAGTGAAGGATGCTACGATTGGCATTTTGTCTCCTCTTGATAAGAAAAAGGTTATCACTGTACGTTGCAGATCCAATGTGCTCATTTTCCATTCCACAGAGGAATATGTTCGACTGATAAAGGCAATACGCTCTGACAGAGAGGATTGGGAGTATATCGAATCGAAAGCCTATCGATATGTGAAAACAATGAAAGAAGATCCTCCGTTTATTAGAGAAACCAATCAAACCCAAATTCGAAATCAAATTGTGGAGGATGTGATTCAATACAACATTCCAGTGGTGATTGAGGGAGTGATGTCGTCAGGCAAAACATTCACAGTGGAGCAATACTGTCGACGTTCTCTCGTTCCCTTTGTGAGATACAACTTCAGTCCTTCGTCCACAACTGAGGAATTGCTTGGAGATATGGTGATTACGAACGATGATACAGAAAAGATCAGATTCCAGGACGGAGCTTTCACGGATGCATTCATTCATGGCAAACTGCTATTGATGGATGAAATGTCTCTGGCTCCTCCTTCTGTGGTTCAGAGTGTGTTATCGTATTTGTTTGGCAAGAAGATTCTCCATGAAGGCAAGGATGGAAGTGAAGAGCGTGTAATGCATCGAGATTTCCGCATTATTGCCACTCAGAAACCTACTGGAAGTTCATACAAGCGAAACAATCTGTCTTCTGCAATTCGCGATTGTTTCCGATTTATCACTCACGATTCAACGAGACCGAAATACTTCCCAATGATTGACAGAGAGGAAAGATTGGAAATCATAACGGCAATGTTTGGAGGAAATGCAGAAATCGGAAGAAGAGTGTGTGAGATTCATGATCGAGCTGATAATCGAAAGAATGTGTCTGGAAGAGAGATTGATAAAGGGAAGGATTACACACTTCGAGATTGTAGTCGTGCAAAATGGATGATGGAAACATTGATGGATAGCAAGATAAATGAAAGCAAAGCATTGGATCGAGCTTTACAAATCGCATACAATGAAGATTTGAGAACAAATCCAGTATTCAAAGCGGATATTACTTTCAGCAAAGCTGCATTAGACAAGGAATGCTGGAAGGATGTGTATGATCGAGTTCGACTAGGATTGGAATCTGGATGTCATGTTCTATTGATTGGAGAAACAGAATACGTATCTCGAAAGTATTGTCGAGCAATAATGGAGATAATGCAGAATGAAGGAACATCCTATGAAGTGATTCATTGCAGTTCGACTTCTTCAACAGAGAGTGTGATTGGAAGCTATTCACTCGAGAAAGATACTAAGGGTAAGCCAGTTCCTCGTTTCTGTTCTTCTCCACTGCTTACAGCGATTGAAAATGGAGGTATTTGTGTTCTTCAGTCGATGCATTTGATGAAATCGAATGTGATCGAGCGATTGAACTCTGTGTTAGAATTATCACCTGCAGATAGCCATCATCATGTAGTTCGATTTGATGAACGTCGAGAAAGACCGGAATTCGAAATGAGTCCCGAATTCCGTGTAATCGCAACAACATCTGAGAAGGGTTTGCTAGCATTTTCTCCTGCCTTGAGAAATCGATTTTTGGAAGTATTTGTGAGTCATGAAGATGTAAAGCGATTTGAAAACTCTCCCAAACTGGGCAAAATATCAAGAGATGAAATTGGTGAAGTGATTAATAATTATTCTCAAACAATCGACTGGTTCAAGCAGCAAGAACTCCATCGAATGGCCTGCTTTGCAAGAGAAGTGTGTGGATACGAATTGGATGAATCTCTGATTGAAATGCTCGCTAGACAACAACCTTTTTTTGAACTGCAATCCCTTCGAAGCCATTGGACTGAAGCTTCAAGATTGTTCTATTGTATTTGCAAAAACAAGGCTGTGGCATTGTGTGGACCTAGAGGCAGTGGAAAGTCCTATGCAATTCGGGAAATTATCAATAAGCTCTATATCAGAAGCTATCAAGTGTTCAGTGTATCTGGAGAAACCGAGTTTTCCACTTTGATGGGAAGTATGGATATGAATGGCGATTTCCGAGCTGGAAGATTACTCCAAGCTGTAAAAAGTGGAGGATTAGTGATATTCGAAAATGCTGAAAACATGTCAGCAGAATTACTGGAAATGCTTGATACTGTTTGTGATCCTTTCACTGATGAGTTCACTTATCCAGCCTCTGTCAATCATTCAATTCATCCTTCATTCCGAGCTTTGTTCGTATTCACAACACGTCGAGTGAATTCGTTGCCTTCTCTTCCTGCTTATTTCGATATTTGTGAAATGAGTCCAATCCAGAGTGATGAAGCGAAAGAGCTGATGAATAGTGAAATCTGCAAACGATTATGTGATCATATTGATAGTAATGAGATTCCATTGAATGAGGTATTCACTCTGGATAAGATTTGTTTCAATACTTCTCATCCAATAATACGAGTTGCAGCATTGTTTGCCGATCGAATGGATCGCAAAGAACTACTTGAGAGAGTGATAGAAGAATGGATTATGGTGGCTGATGATGAATTGAAAATAGAATTGGAAATAGCGAACCAATTATTGGAAGCCTCCTTGATTACTGTTTCAATATCTCCTACCGATCGTAGTCAATCAATCCTTCAACGTGGTCCTGTCGATATAGAAGTCCCTATCGATTATTTGAGATTGTGTAGTGTTGATTCTTCTGTATTGACTGCATTGTTTACTCTTTCTTTTTCCAATTTCAAGCAAACTCACCTTCCTGTGTTATTGGTTGGTGATTCAGATATTGCTTCTGAAGTCACTCATTTGCTGTTTCCCAATGCTGCTCATATGGAAATGTCCCGTTCAATGGAAATGTCTCACACATTTGGTGAGATTTCTGTTTGTCGTAAAGAAGACATTCAGTACATTCTGAGACAAACATCGATCCAAAATGTTGATGGAACTCCAATGGAAGCATATCATGAACAATTGAATGAATTGCTTGAAGGCTTAAAAGAGGAAAAATCGGTGTTGATGATGCGTCCTGGTCCGATTCTCCGTTCGATAATGAGTAACAATTCGATCGTGTTGAACAGTATCAATCTATTGAATGATCGATTACTTCCTCGATTATATTCATTGTTGTTTAGTTTAGATTCGCAAGAGTTTAGTCTATTTGAGGATTATTCCCAAATTCAAACAGAGATACTTGGTGAATCGGTGAATGCGATTGTAACATGCGAAGATCCAGATTATGGAAGAGTTGCAAAGAAAGACCAATTCATTCAAGTGTTTTGTCAACCGTATTGTGATTTGGGAAGAGCGAAATATGAGTTTGAAAATCAAGATGACTATCCTTTACACATTCTACGAAAGTCAGATATGCTGAGGAATGAATTTGTGAATGCTGAGAAAGTGATTCCATTCTATCTTCGATTCCTTCTATCTGATTTGGCATCTCGAGAGAATCTGATTCAAATGGGAATGATGAATGAGGATTTGAAGGAAGTGAGTGAATTCCTTCAATCAAGCAACAAGGATGATGCAATGATAATGGATTTGAAGAAAACTCTATCATTCCTATTTACAAATGATGTTATTGAGGATATAGAATCCAGTCTTCAATCCAAGTATCCATTACTTCCTACAAAGACCACAATTCAGCTATTGGCATCCATCGTATTGGCAGATCGAAGTCATCTTCCTCTAATTCTTGAAGGAGATCCTGGAGTAGGCAAAACCGTTTCTGCTCAGAATTATTTCGTAAAGGAGAATCTTGTGTATAAGCGAATCAATTTTTCGAATACCATAACGATTGATAGTTTGTTTGGATGTTATACGATTGTGAATGGATCATTACAATTCAGAGATGGAAGTATTACAGAACTATTGAGGAGAGCAGATCATTCTGATCAACGAATTGCATTGTTATTAGATGAAGTGAATTTGGCTTTATCAGATGTGCTTGAAGTATTACTCACTCTGATTCGTTGTTATGTGAATCACGATCCATTCCAAGTTCCAGGAGGCGATTTGATCAACATTCCATCGAACATGCTGATCATTTGCTGTATGAATCCAGCATCCATGTCAGCAAATCGCAGCACATTGCCTCGTCAATTCTACAAGTATTGTATTTATCATCGTGATTTGAAATACACATTGAATGAATTGTTCCTCACAGCTCGTCAAATCTTGAGTAATGTAATGGAATCGGAAGATGAATCAACAGAGAATCAGATTCTTGATTTGTTTGAATATTCCTACAACTCCTATCAAAAGACATCGATTCCATTCTCACTTCGAGATGTATTGAAAGTGGATCAGATTGTGAATAATGGAAATAACCTATCATTGGAAACTGCCTTATGGTTGGTGTTTGCTTGTCGTTATGAAGAATCGGAGAGAAAAGAAATCGAGAAGATATTGAAGCTGGAAGATACATTGAAAGTTGATATTATCAAACAAGACGACCAATGTGTTGTTCGTGGTTATTGGGACATTGAAACACAACAAATGTATTCGGGATCTTTCAAAGAGTATTGTTTCACTTCAACAGAGAAAGTGACGATATTCAAGTTGAGTCTTGCTTTACAATCCAAACGAGCCATTTTGGTTTATGGTTCTTCTCCCTCTGGCAAATCGTATTGTATTTCGAATCTGGCATTGATGTGGGATAAACGATGCACTTCGGTGTTTTTGAATCACGAAAGCTCTCCAGATGTGTTCATTGGTCGAAGTACTCTTGGAATTGATGAAAATGGGAATGAGTGTTTTACATTCCGGAAAGGTCCGCTGTTGAAAGCAATGGAGAGTGGAGATTGGATTGTAATCGAAGATATTCATTTGGCAAACAATGATGTGATGGAATCGCTGAATTCTCTGTGTGAAGAAAACCCAACACTGAAGGTATTAGCAGGAAATGAAGAAATAACGTATTCAATGCGACCGAAAAGGGGAGAGAGAAGGATTCACGAAGCATTCCGAATCTTCTTTACAATATCGGACAATACATTGAAACACTTCACTGGACCGTTCTTGAGTCGTTGTGTGATTGTGTATTGTGATCCAATATCGACTCAAGCAAATGTTCAAGAAATCTGTCAAATCAATGAATCACATTGCGATCCTTGTAATTTTGGAAGTGAAGAATCAGATACATTCCGACGATGTATTCGAGTGATAAACAGTAAAGAGAGAGATGCATTTTTGTATGAATTTGGATATACACCGAAGAAAAATGCCTTGGTTTCAAAGATTGAAATCCCAAAATCAATTGATAATGAATTGTCTGATTTATGTTTTGATATTCCAGATCTTTCTGAAGCTGATAAAAGGAATCGAATGATTGCCATCATGGAGAAGATTTGCACAAGTACAAAGAGTGCATTGATGATAAAAAGGACTGCTGCTCTTCTGGAAAGATGCATGAGATATTTTAAAGGACATTTCATCTACTATATTCTCGACTGTGCCATCAAAGAACTCGAAATGGATAATCTTCAGAATTGTATGATGAAGAGGCAAAGAGGAGAAAATGCAGGTGTTCTTCGTCGTTGGTATTTGATTCCATCGATTGATCCCACATTAAATGCTCGAATCAGAAAAAGTGAATGGAGTTTTGACAAAAGGATTCCATTACATGGTGTATTTGATATTCCAGCAACTAAGCAATTCCAATATTTGGAATTGCTGTTTATCTGTAATAGAAAAGAGGAACTGAAGTGGTTTATGAAGGAGAGTGTATTGAATGATTTGGCACTTGAAACATTTGCGTTGTTGGATACAAGTGATCGAAGTGATTTGACGGAACACGTGATGAAGGCAATCATCAACATTCGAGAAATCTATTTGGATGTGAGATATCGAGAGCAACCTCTCAGAAATATGTCAAAACAGAACGATTATGACACCCTCCGAAATCATATTGAATCAGTGAAGCAATCCTTTGAGTGTTTTCCATTTGAAATAAGAAGCTCAAGCACTATGAGAGAAATTGTGGACACTCTTGAATCGATTGAATCTGCCGCCAGATTAAGTGTGATAGAGCAGATTGAAGAAGATGGAGACGATGAGCAAAGTATGAAGTTCAGATATTCCGAAGCTGTGCTGAATAGTGGCAAAAATGAGGAATTGAAAAGTTGCATTATTGAAGCATTTAAGGATGGAATGATTAATGGTAGAACATACAAATCTATGAATTTCAATGTGTTAGAACCGAACTACTCTGTTTATCATTACTTTACATATTCAAATCGTTCAGCTGCGAAGTTATCTCATTTGATTTACAAGTTGAAAACATTTAAGAACTACCCATTTATTTTGATTGAATACGCCGACATGTTGAAAGAATTCAAATTGAGTGTGGCAGATATCTTGAGGGAGTTTCAGTATATATCCATTCTCCTTCCTCACTTATTGACAATGTTGAATGTGTTGCTCAAAAAAGAAATGGAACAATTTGATTGGAGTGAATTCCTCGTAGATTACGGTGAATATCCATTTGTCACTCCAATCGAAGTAACTCAAAACGAATTCGAATCAGCGATTGAAATGCTGTTCACCAATAACTGGTATCAAACCTATTGGATCTCTGTTCAATCTAGAACAAAGGATCGGCATAAGGCATGTAGAAGTTTGAGGAAACACTTACTGAAAAAGTGTTTCTCAAGCCGTGCACCAAGAGCAATTGATTTGAGAGTTCCATTGCTATTAAATGCTATCGATACGAATACAGGAATCGACAAATTTGATTGCTTGGAAATCTATCAGGTCGAAAGTGAGTGGAAGTGTGATCTTCCTTCACATGTTGAACCAGGAACTACGATTCCAAGTGAACTTTTGGAAAAGGAACGACTTCTCATTTTCCCGATGAATATTCCAAGTCCTGAATTGTGTCAGTTGTGGAGCCATGAATGCAAATTGAGAATTGAAGACAAGCTTTTGATTCTTTGTCCTCGAAAGCGAACTCTTCTTGGAAGAGTGATTCTCGATATGTTGAACGTGACTTTGCTTCGAAATGCTTTTATCAAAGTAATCAAGAACGTGTGGAACATTGATGAACTCGTGATGTCGGTCATTTCTGTGGCTGCTGATATTCATAGCGCGGAGGAGGAAGAACTGCAAGGCGAGTTGGAGAAAACAGAGAAGAAAATGAAAGAAAGTGAACTTGCATTTCAACAAAAGGATGCAGAATTGAAGGAGAGAATACTAGAATTAAGCGACAAATATACGAAACTGGCAGAAGAAAGAACTAAAAGCACAGGACTCGGAAAGGACTATACAATTCGCAACTCCAATACAATCAAAATGTTTTGCTATATGTATGCGGTGAACAATTTGAAAGAGCAAGATTTCATGGCTTTTCTGGACAATGCGAAAACCCAAGAGCAAGATATCGATATCATTCCGTGCTATGATTACCACCCATTTGATTTTCAAATGGTATTTATTTCTAAGAATCATGCTTTACTAACTGAAAACAAACAGTTCATCGTGTCCATGTTCGCTCCAGAAGGGATTTGTGACTTTTTAAAGTCTTCAACATTTCAATTAGCGGGTAATGTGATAAAGAAAGTGGGAGTTTCACTTGCTGCTGGATATATTTTGGTCTTGCCTCTTGCACCATTTAAATGGAATGTGAACATCTCAATCGACGATGAGATTATTGAATTGAAACGGGACGATCTAGATTTAGTTTATTATTCCAACAGCATAAATATGTTAAGCTACTACAAAAAGAGAAGGTGGGATGCGGTTCAGAAACAAAACGTCACAGAAATCAACACAAAAATGTATACGCTTCTTTGCTTATTGAAGTGTATGGTTCACTTACGAGATCGCTTTAGTCTAAAATACCTTATTCCTATTGCTCAGGATAGACTATTAAAATGGAAACAAGATGAAAGTAAGCAATCCACTGATTATCATTCTTCGTTTGTGTATGTTACTTCCCATTCACCCTTTTCTTTTGGACTCTTTGCCTTAACCAATTCAACCAATTATTCCAAGGACCCTATCGAATGTGCGGAGATTCAGCGTGCCGAGGATATCGTGCCTTCGAATTTAGTTACTCTTGATCAAGCAGTGATCAGCTCCATGAAGACGTATTGGGCTCTTGAAGACTTTTTAGTTATTGGACCCGATTTTGGTTCTGTAAGGAGTGTAGATCCAATGGCAGAAAGCGACATAAAAGAATTTAAAATGCTGTACAATGAATACAAAAGAATTGAACAACGAAAGGAAATGATAAAACGCAATGAAATGGAGTACAAAGAACATCTAAAGAAGAGCAAGCGAGAATTCTTTTCGCCATCGCTATTTTTCTTTCCTATGAAGATGAACCTAACTCCATTGAATACAAATGAATTGCTTTCAGTAGATGCAATCGTTGTGTTGTATGATGGAGCCAGAGCATCGATCTGTCTTCCGAAGAACAATACTTTCAATCTTCCAATTAGCTATGTGGGGGTTCATGGAAATCAAATTGTCTTGCATTATTTGTTGACCAGTATGGAGGTGAGTTTGGAACTTGTTGGAAATGACTGCTATATTACAAAACGTGCAAACTGCTTTGAAATTGTGATGAAAGATTCCTCAATTGGGAAGAAAATCGTGAAACTTACCGCTATCGTTTATCGATTATCGGACAACAAGAAGCTTACATCCAAAATAGTGGTTTGTTGTTACGAGAGACGGGCAGTTTCTTATCTTATTAAAACCTCAGTGCCCTGCGCTATCAACAATTCGTTTAGTGTAATGCATGGAAATCGGTTTACACTGTATCCGAAATCATCTCCTATGAGCATTGATCTGTTTATAAACGGCCATGCAAATCATTTTAATTGTGCTCAGGGGTCAACAAATGTCATATCCAGAAATCCATACATTGATGTGTTGTTTAGAATAGGGGATTCACTCAAGAACTTCTCTTACAGCGAATGCTTCACATGGAGTGAAAAAGGATTGGCTCCGTTTGAAATTGAACGAACTCTACCCAATCTATTGGAGATTCCAAATACATCTCCTGAACTTATTCGAACTACGATTGTCAAGATGCATTCAGTGCAGATGAGTGAATTCTTGTCTGCTTTTTCCTCCGTTCCTTTTACTTTTTTCTCGGCGAATTTGAATGATCGGAATAGTATTCTTTCTGTGTTAATTGGATGTGTGAATGACATGATTCTTCCGTCAATTAAAGAAGAAGCGGAGCGTATTCTGGAATTGGTTCCTCACGAAAATATCAAGCTGGAATGGAACAATGAAGTTCTAACTAAAACTGGAAGTGAAAGCGTAATAAAAAACGAAAATAGCTACAGAAAGTTGAATTCTAAGAGCTGTATAAGGATCATGAATCGACTGAATATGAATAGTCTTTTTGAATTACTATACTCTCGTCAAACAATTGCAAAGATTGTAGATCCAATGAGCAAAGCAGACTCTCTTACGAAAAAGACACTGACGAGTACCATGAATAGGATTGCCGGCGAAGTTGTTCAGGCAATCGTCGATACTTCAGTGAAAGCGATTGAAATGTTTAAGGACATGAAGTGGATGAGCAAACAAACTCACTCAACAATCTCTCTCATTATCGATACGAATTGCAGTTTGAGAAAGAAGAAGCTTCGCATGCGGACAATCATTACCTGCATTCTTGTAACAGTGATGCGGGAACTTGGAATCACCTTTAAATTGTATGTGTGTTGCGGTAGATACAAGGGTGTATATGTCTCTACAGAAGCTCAATCGATTAGCGAAATCATTTCATTTTTGTTTGACCTGGAAAGGGTAGTGAAATATCCCTCAACGCCTTTGGATTTGTTGACAATTTCGGGTCAGTTTAATGAAAAAGATTCGATTGTGATTGTGAGTGATGGATTTAGTGAACAGTTGATGGCTCCAGACAATAACAAAGTGAGATATTTGCTTAGAGTGTATTCCAAGTTGTTTTTATTGTGTGTGAAAGGACAAGATGATGAAGCATTAAGTGATCCAAATCAGGCGTTGCTCGAAAAAGCACTGGAAGCAAATTTCCATGATAATCTGATGATCATAGAGAATATCGAAGACATCCTAAATTCAACAGATAACAAACTGCAGAATGTGTTTTTTAACACGCAGGAGGTGAAAATGAATGTTGTGTCAAATATATCTTCTTCATCAAATTATGCTCGAGAGTTAAAGGAAGATCTGAAAGTTGTATTCAAAGTGAACAAGTCAGTGGTGCAAATCAATGCAATATCAATCAAAATACCTTATAAGCTTGTGGATATTTCAGATGAGCAGCTGAATATACGTCCAGTATGGAATAACGATCGGGCAGTATTAAATATGTTGAATAGTTGTATACACGAAGCTAATCTGTATGATGCACTGACCAGTTCTCTCTTTGTTCCTTCTAAATCGGCGGCATACATACCATCTACCTCCGGACCATCCATTCATATCGCAAATTATGTCAATATTGTAGTTAATCACACAGGAGATAACAAAATATTTAAGAAGCTTCGAAGTGAGAAAACTCGTGGCTATAGTGCGAGTATAGTGATCGACTGTTCTTCCATCGCATTTAGTGAAACAAATCGAGCTCATTCATTGATAACAATCTTTTCAATCCTTCGGAATCTAAGTAACATGCAGCTGCCTTGTATTGACTTGTGGGTGGCATCTTCTCAAATCATTCGTATAGCAACAGGCATCTCATCGATGGAAGTGTGGGAAAACAGTATTGTGGCTACAGTGTACCAGCATTTATTGATTCCTTGTCAGAATACCTGTTTGCCAGATTGCATTCGCTATGCTTCGAGCACTTGCCATGCCCGATCATTCAAATCTGTCATGATGGTGTTAACTAATGGTGTACTGTGTGATGACTCGAGAGCGGAAATCAAATCGATTGTGAGTGGTATTGAAATGACTATTCTTGGAATTGGAATTGGTTTGTATTTGTGCAGATTTGAAGATTTGTTCCCTGCAATGATTTGGAATTCAAATCCAGCTCGATTATCTGAAACACTGATGAATCTAACCACTGCATCAATCAATGGTTATTTACATGCAGTTCCAGAAAAGAAAATTGACGATATGATTCTAAACGGAGCATTTGAAAAAGTATATCCTGATTTGACTGAGAGCATTTGCAACATTGAAAGTGATTTTGAAACTATATTGAGCAGTGATAAACCCATCGATGAGCCGAATAGATCATATCAACAGTTTTCAATATTGTTTATTATTCTATATTTGTGTCGAGGAGAAAAGAATGAAGCGGGAAAAGTAATTGATGAGTTTATTACTGAACAAACGCTAAGAAATGGTATAGAAGTGAATGGCCGAAAATACTCTCCTATTTTGAAGTTGGGGGACAAGGAAATCAATGGAAAGCCGATTGGGAAAGGATTTAAGATTCGTTATGCTTTTGATTACAAGGCAGCAATCAAAGAATTAAAGAGTAATAGATATCGAATGATATTCATTACTTGTTCTCCTGGAGATGGAATCATGGCCAAGGAGTGTGATGATGATGTAGATCAATATGCGGATGCTTTTGTGAGTTGTGTTCATGAATTCAATAAGAGAGGAGGCGGTGTTTACTGGTTCCTTAATAACTACCCATTCACTTATGAAGCTGATTTGTATTTCAAGAAATTCTATGGATTCGAAGCAGTTGGAGATAGAGACAAAACCATCAATGGAGGAAAAGTGATGGAAAGGTTAGAATGCGAATCTCCAACAGCAGGTCATTTTTGTACGATTGGAGGAAATGCGACAGATCTTTCTACTTGTGATAGTTTAGATTTTGGTATTGAGCATATTTTTGAAGGAACTAAACTTTGCAAACTGAATGAAGGTCAGTTAGAAAAGGCAGGATTCCGTATTTTTGCAAGAGAAAGCGAGGGAAATGCCTCAATTATGTTCAAAGAAAGGAAGGAGGGTAGTCAAGAAGGAAGAATGATCATTGATTCAGCTGCCACCAAACTGTTTTTGGAGTTTACCGAAGATGGAACAGCACGATGGATCAGTAATGCTGCAGTTTGGTTGTGTAACGCGGAAGAGTATGAGGAAGAACGAGCGAAGAATCCCAAGATGCTTTCTGGCTTCAAAATAGATGAAACGTTTTTACTGAAAAAGATGCCAATGGAAAAAAGAGAATTAAAGAGATATTCGAAAATATCGTAGACCCAGATTTGTAATATTTGTTTGTTTCTACTTAGTTACTGGAAAATAATAGCGGGTTACGAAATAAAGCGTATGGAATGATGAAAAATAGTGATGGTATTTCCCTTGAATTATCTGTACAAATAATCGTTATACTGCAAAATGAGGGTAATGCAAGCAGCCAAAAACTATTGCTTGAATATCAGTGTATCTTGTTTTATCATCTATTTCACAATACAAGACAGCACATTGTAAGTAGTGATGATACAAAAGGATTATGGCTTGATCTATTAACCATAGTGATTACGTTTCAAATGATTAAAATCACATAGTATTGGAGCAAAAATGGTATTTATAGAAAATAATTCCTTGCCGGATGTGACAAAAAACATGTTGGAATTAGATGACTAATAGTTATGTATGCTTTGAAAAGAATAAACAAATAGAAACACCAAGAATACACACGTTCATTTCCAGTATAAATTTAAATATATATTATATTACAAATTTACATATACAATTAAAAATAAAAACTATTATGAAGAATATTGATAGCTATTTTGTCAATTCGATCAATTATGTGCCTCTACTCTGTTTACAATAGATTTCCTGTACATAATCCTATATAGTCGCGTCCTATACAAATACTATTTAAGAATGTGAACTATTGTAAAAGAAATGTTTCGCCATTCGTTTAGAACATGAGCTGAACAACTATTTAATTGATGATAAGACTCTATTCATTCAACTTGATATTATGATCAAAAGTATACTTGAAACGAATCGAAACAACTTATAGTATTTACAATCACTATTAATTACTTATTCTATTTCTGTGGCATATTGTTATAGGACTATTGGGTTCAATCCGTTTAAAATTGATGGTATCTAGTGTTATATAATAAATGTTTCGTCAATTGCAATACACGGATGTTATAAGTATTGCATCAATCTCGGAATTTTCCGAAGAGGTTTTTCTATTTTGCAACAATTCTTTTTTCAATTTCGATTTCACGAATGATAGGAAAATGTTAGAGTAGTTGTGTATTTACTTGTTTTGCGCCGAAATTTGTGTCCTTCTTTTAAGCCTTTTTCGATCAAAGACAATTATCTGATCTGATCTTCGTAACCAAAGTCGCCTTCAAACCTCTGTTAATTGAATATTAGCGATGATCACGCAATATGATGCGGACAACTTGTATTTTTAGGCCTTCAGAAGAAGTAAGGTACAAAATGTTAACCTTAACTAGTTTTGCTTATCCTGAATATCGACGACGTGTATTGTGCGATAATTATTGCCCGATAGTTAAAGTGAATACTTGTTAGCTTGTCCTTACTTATCAGCCGATCAGTAATGCCTGAATGCGAGTGTATGCACGTTGTCATCCAAGATCCATCGCTTGTTGTCTGTGCAAGACATGAGTGTCTTGGTCTGTTCGTTCGTGGTAAAATAGAATTCCTGGTAGTTGATGCGTTTGAAGCTGCTTTCAATTACTGCATCCTAATGACTTTCTGCCTCAAGGACAAGCTAGTACAAATCGACATTATTCACACTCATTTTCTCACCATCGATTACAACATTGCGAGGAACTCCTTTCGCCGCCTTATGTATGACATCCTTTTCATCAACCAGACTGTATATCTTTGGTCTCAAACCAACGAACTGCATAATGCTATGTCTTTTGTAATTGTCTTTGTTAATGGGTCCCGGTGGTTTTTTGTTAATGTTGAGGAACGATGACAATGAAGGGAACTTGCTTTTGTCCACTTCATGATCGTAATAGTTCGCGTGTTCTCCATAGAAGTAGCTCGTGTTATCGAGTTCAGAAAAGTCAAATGGCTTGTTCATGTTGCACATCTTGTGAACGATGTTGCCCTAGTCATTCAATTGTACGATAAGCGAATCTGTATCCTGTCCCAATAGTTCCACGGTATCAAATGTCTTCTTGAACACAGTGTAGTAGAAATCGTATATGATGTGTTTGAACATATCCAATATGGCAAACCCGATGAAGAACGATTTCACCACTTTCCTCACTAATCTATTGAGCGTGATACCAATCAAATTACTGGAATACATAATAGTTCCGGCGATCATGTCACCTTTATGCTTATGAATGATAGCCTCGCGTTCATTCAATTTGATGGCAAACTTCACTTTCATTCGTTTCAATCCAGTCTCCACGAATTTATTATACGTGGAATTTGCTAATAGTTTGCAGAGGTTCTTTTCCACAGTGGTCTTAGACTTCGCTCGTTTCTCACTCAGCATGTTCACGTATTCGAATATGAACGGTGCCTGCTTGAATCGAATGAGGTGATGAATGTGATGACCCGATATCCCTGTTGAATGCCTAATTGCAGGAAAGAGTAATGTACGAGATACTATTGACAAGATACAAGATCGCAGATGAGCTTCAGTGTATTCACCTCTTTCACTTTGTTCACAATGTCATTCTTCTCTGCGTAGTTCTTGATTCCATCAGAATACATACCTGCTGTCTGTACTGGAAAGAACTGTATGTCATTGAACTTGTCATGGAGTTTTACTGGTGCTTCGATATCGCATTCGATACAAAGCCCGTATTTATCGATTGTCTTGAGTGACTAAATCCATCTGTCTGGGTTACGATTGATCTTCTCCATCACTTCTTGTCGTTGAGGTATACCAACCAATTCGTAAGGCATCATGCGGTACAGAACTCCTCCGTACAGGTTGTTCGCATCGCGATAGCAGACGCCGGAAAAACCATGCTATTTCCCTTACTTGCTCCTTTCTGTCAATGTCGATCATGGCGTGCCATTTCGCGATCTGAGTGATGTCCCCGCACATATTTTCAACCATCGCATGGCATCATCGATCTCATTTTCCTCCATCAATCGAATGCCCTTGCTATCATAGAATTCACCCATGCGATCCATGAACACCTTTTCCAGTTGCTCTTCACTCATCCCCTCGTTCGCATTGATTCGTGTAATGTACTGAGCCCACTTCTCACTGAATGCCCTCATGCCATGATCGCCCTCCATCGTCACTTTCAAGAAGAGCGAATAGGTCGTATGTGGAGCTGTGATGTAATGCATTGGATCAACACCGAATGCATTCAGTGTGGTAACGCGAATATGATCGAATGCATCAGCCATGAGAGTCACATCGAGTACATTGTACAATTCGTAGTATTCACCCCATGTCTTGATATCGAAGGTCTTCCACAGCTTCACCATGTGATCATACTCGTCTTGGGGCATCATCTCTCCCTTCATATCATCAATGCATTGCTTACGAGAAGGAATGACTGTATTGTTCAATGACTCGTATGATTTGATGAGACTGTAGAACATTGGTTCTTTCCGTGTCAACAAATCGATGTATTCGTCACTCCATTGCTTACCTCGAGACTCACAGTACTTGCGTAGTTGGTCTTTGGTGTGCACGTACAAATCGAGGTTACCACCAAGTGTCTGAGCCACAATGGAACGCAGTGGACTGCTGATGAGCTTCAACGAGTCCTTGAATTGAATGCCGTTGTATTCAATCTGCATTTCCTTGCCCTCGGTGGTTGGAATGACCCCGAGAGAGTCAGCAGCGGATACATTTGCAACTTTGAGCTTCATGATGAATGTGAAATCATAGTGCGATCCATTGTGGAAGTAGACTGGCAAACGATAGTTCTTCTTGTTGAACGGAAGTTGTAGATTGCATTTGGTGCAACAGGTGCAGATGTACTGTCCGGCTTCGAAGTGGAGTACTTCTCCCTTCCCTGTGGTGTATTCACCTGCTACATGTACATGATATCTAACCTTGTCGTCCTCCAATTTCTTGTGACAAAAGGGACACACAGACGTAGATTGATAATCTCTCTAGATTTCAAGAGTGTTCTTGAGGGGTTATTCATCGAAGAGATACTTCTTCACTCTCTATTGCAATTGCATGAAATACTCCATGAAAGGACGAAAATATCTCTCATCCTCGTGTGGTGTGTGGATGATTTCCAATCGCGTATTAATGTCTGGAGTACGTGACACGGTTAGACAGGACAACATAATAGGCTTGAGTCTGTTCTTTTCATCAATGGCTGACTCGAAGTCAGCGTATACCACGACCGGTATAGGTATTTCGAATCGTTGGTGTGTGAATCGCAGACGTTTATCTTCACTCGACAACTCGTATTGATCACAATCATCTATCTGTTCGCTATTTGCCTGCACTTCATGATCTAGGGAAGCTCAATGTGATCCAAGAAAAACGGGGAGATATTGCTCAAAGTAAAATTGTCCCCACCATGGCAATTATAGACAAGAACAAGAAGCCCATCCAGATTGATCTACGAAATGTGCCCTGTATCGCTTCAAGATTACATGAACGTGACGATCGACATCGTTATAACCAGGGAAAACTGGGAGTTTGAGGGTAAAAACGGCGAGACAATCTCGTACATGAATCTCTCGGTTGCCCAAATCAAGATTAAAAAAAGATTAGCGTGTTCAATTGCGATTTCTTGTAGGGAAGTCCAAGGATTTCGCTGGGGAAATCGAAGTTTTTCCCTTCCACCCATTTATTTTGGTCTTGTGGATACACATTTAAATTCACTATAGACATAGAATTAAATGGAAGATAGTCCATACATTCCAAACAGTGATACAACATTGCTCGCTATTAAGAATCGAATAAGACGACTCAACCATCGAGGTCCGTACAACAACTAACGATTGACAAGAAGAACAGAGAATACGCTCAATCGAGCCGAACTAATGCAGGATACCATCAAACAACGTATGGAGAAGGAAACTGATGAAGAGAAGAGTAAGCAATATGCCAAAATACTGCGAGAACTAGCTGTTAGACACCACTACTACCTGGTTGCATGAGGAAGACAGGAAGTATTGCCGTGGGTTGTCCAGTTCTTTCACCAGCACACTCGATTCAAAACCGAGAATCGATTGGATCTCTGGTGCATTCGTGAAATCGATCGTGTAGAAATGATCTACCGTGATGTGGAATGCATTCTCACCGCTATACACCAATTCGAACAGAACATCACTAGCATTCAGTATTGCAATGATCGTCTCGATATGGTAGGCTCCTCTGGGTATTAACACCTCGTGTGGGGATGTCCCCGCATCGATTAATATCACTTGATCGGATGGTACGTTGTGCAACACGAAATCAGTATAGAGTGATACAGACGAGATGGAACACTGGTCGAACGAGAGAGGATTGTCCAGCTTCACTTCCTTCTTGGTAGTATTGCTGAACACTTCCATCATGGAGAATTGGTTCATCGGTAGAATTGAGGAAGGCACTTCATCGTATACATCATCAATCGTCAACTGGAGTTCGAATTCGCCGTTCAATCGCATGATATTACCATCCATATCGCGGAACAGGAACATCAATCGATCGAATCGGGTTATCATCGGAATGCAGATGTCTTCCACGGTGCGGAGGTAATTAACCTCGGGATCATCAATGATCATTGTGGTGAGCAGATTGTTGTTCTGGTTGGCAATCTTCAGATCGGAGGAACGCACGAGGGACGAGTACACTTGGATCACTTGGCGATTTGGCGTGATATTAATCACACTCGATCCATAGAACGAAGCGGGTAGAATAACGGCACGTCTTCCAAGCCGAGGATCTCTCGAATGTCAGGTGCATCCGTGAAGTCAATGGTGTATGGAGACTGAATCCAGATACAACCGAACGACGAGGCATTCGTAGATATCGAGAATGTGGTATCGGTCATGGTATTGAGCAAGGCAATAATCTTACTGATCGTGTAGTAACCAGCGTGAATTATCACTTTCTTGTTATTCGAGTTCGTGACAATGTTCGTCGTGTCAACGTTAATGACTATGACAGGGTTTGGTCGAAACAGGACAGTGATGGAAGTGATGTAGAAGTTCCGATACTTGTACGGATTGATCCAGGTGAATGTGCCGTTCGTGGGTGAGCCTTGGATGAGCATGGAGTAGTGCATGGTGTTTCTTCACCATAGACAAAAGGGCAAAGAATTTTCGCGCTTTTCACGTCTTGACAATCAAGGCAGGCAATGGACAACAATGGACGGCAATAGCTGTCACGTAGTTTCGCCACGCGCATTTTGTTCAAAAGGAGGAGAAATTTCTTATGAAAGGCAAAAAAGGAAGTTGTCAAAGTCATCCCTAAGACCCCACTTTAGGGCATTTTCGTCATGGATTCGAAGTAAGAAGGGTCGGAAATGGCCTAAAAAAGGCCGAAAATGGATTCGCGCTTTTTGCGTCATTTACCTATTACTAACTAGTTCAGCAATAATGCATTTTCATTCAAGGTATATCAAAAATACTTATAGGCCCTGGAATTTCTATCTTTCTCACTTAAGCAAAAACAACAAAAATAGTTACAATATAACTATAGTAAAGGATATGAGCATGTGAAATATTAATATTTTTCTCTAAAATAACAGATACTATGGACGTCTCTGGAAATCTGCAAATATATATGAGGAATGGAAATATATGTGTTGGCAGTCATTTCGATGCTAATTAACCACAATAACTCAAAAATAAACCTTTTACAAATAAGGCAAATATAAAAGTGGAAAATGAAACGCACAGATTGTACAGATGTTTTTTGATTATCAAAGATCTAGTGGATTCGGTTTTACCTTTGCTTTTACACACTATTATCTTGTTGATTACAAATGAGTTATTTATCAAAGGGCTCTATTCACGTTACGAACATCGAATTACCAACTACGAACAACACTAGCTGTAAAACTGACGAAAAAGACAAGTGGTGGGAATACAACATTTCTGAGCAATTCCCAATAAAGTCAGGAAGAAAAGCAAATGGTCCAACTTATATTGAAGTTGGCAAACCTCACGAAGGTTGCAGAATCAAAACATCTATGAAAAACGGGAAAATGGACGGAGAGTCCAGCATTTATTCTCAGGATAATACTCTAATGGCAACTCTGACGTTTATGAATGGAATCGCTTCAGGACCTTGCGCACTCTGTAAAAATGGCGTTTTATTTTGTAAAGGATATTTTGTAAACGGATATCGAGAAGGAAGAGGGCAGGAATATGATGAAAATGGCAACGTGACTTTCGATGGTTTTTATAAGAAAGGTAAGAAACTGAATATAGTTCCTGCGAGTGAAATGGGGAAAGGATATTGGAAAGAGTTGGATGAAAATGGAAGAATCATTCGAATTAGTCAAAAGGATAAGTTCGGAAACAGTGAAGGGTTTTGTTATACATATGAATCTGGAAAGATTAGTCGCGTGAGTGTATGGAAAGAAGGTAAGGAAGTGACATTATTGAAACAATTTCATGATGATATTATGATTGAATATAAGAATGGTAAGAAAGTGTATGAAGGAGGATTTGTTGATAGTGTTGAAATGGGTTATCCACGAAATAATGAATGGTCAGAATTTGTAAAGAGTGGAAATACAAAGGAACCTGCGGGAAATCATATAGAAAGAACAAATAGTACGAAGAAAGAAGGATTTTGTAGAGCATTACTTAATAGTGAAAAAATGTCTTTGATTGTCACTTTTACTGCAACAATAGTTTTCTATGTCTATTTTAATGCATTTTATCTGCATAAGGGGTTACACGGAATAGGATCTAAGCAAGAATCATATATTGTAGAATCAGGATATGGAAAATTCGTATCTATATTTGAATTGTCTAACCATCCTTATCTAAAGAGAATCGAAATCGGAGATAACTGTTTTGTAAATGTGCAATCATTCAGCATTAATGGGCTAAATCAATTGAAGAGTATAAAAATCGGAAATGGATCTTTTTATGAAAGTAGATGGGGTTATACAAATATGGAATCGAAATCATTTCACATTGCGAATTGTGAATCATTGGAATCCATTCAAATTGGTGAATATAGTTTCCTTTATTTTTCTGGATATGTCGGGATAAACAATTTGCCACAATTACAATATATATCTTTTGGTCCTTGGGCATTTTCTTATTCCAAAAATATCGAAATGGAGAGTATAGAATTTCTCTGAATAGTATGATTTTTCTAGATCTTCCAAATCTTAGTCACATTACATTTGGTTATGGAGCTTTTTATTATTTCTCTTTTAGGTTACAAGGTATGGATATTTTAAATAGTGAGTATGTTTAGATCTTCCAAATCTACAATCTATTTCTTTGGGCGAAAGAGCATTCGGGAATGGTGGAAGTTACTTTTTATCCAACTTAACATCGATACAATCAATCGAAATAAGTGATAATAGATTCAAAGAAGTAAGTTATTTTCAAATCAATGGATTGAATCGATTGAAAACCATCAAAATCGGAAATAATTCATTTTCTAATGATTATGGAGATGATGAATCGAAATCATTCCACATATTGAATTGTGAATCATTGGAATCCATTCAAATTGGTGAATCTAGTTTTAGTCATTTTGGAGGCGACTTTGAATTGAAGAATCTACCACAATTACAATCCATTCAAATTGGTACAATTGGAAGTTATTCACGCAATTTCCGGTACAGTTCATTTGTGATTCGAGGTATTGATATGATATTGAATATTTGGGTAATGAATAGATCTTCCAAATCTACAATCCATTACATTAGGTGATTATGCATTTTGTAGATCACAAACAACAATAATTGAAAGTATTGAATGAATTCGAATGAAATGATTGATGTAGATCTTCCATCATTACAATCCATTCAACTCGGTGAAGAAGCACTTGCTGGAATAGATTATTATTCTTGTTTATTGACACTTCGAAGTAATAATGAATTGATTGGTTATGATTTGCTTTGTAGATCTTCCAAATTTAATATCCATTAACAATTCTGAGGGAGGTAGTTTTTACTATCCTCGTAAGTTAACTCTGGAGAGTTTAATCAATAATGGTGATTGATGCATTTAGATGTTCCAAATCTTCAAAATGGCAATCTATCTGACTTATTTAGGAATGTTATTAGAATTGATGCTTGGAGTGAATGTCATTCTTGTAGTTAACAATAGATTGCTCTAGTTTACTTCATGAATATTGTTATTGTCAATCTTACTTTCAATCAGTCAATTCATCTGTTACACATATGATAATTCCTAATTGGACTTGTTATGATTTTAATTATTTAACTTTTGATATTTATACATACAATTCAGTTAAATCAATAGAAATAGGAAATGATTGTTTTAGAAAAGTTCATGCATTCAAAATCGATGGATTGAATCACTTAGTAAGTTTGATTATTGGTAACAATTCTTTCAATACGTTATCTACTTCTTTTTTAAGTAATTCCCATTTTGTATCAGAATGGAAATGGTATAGTGATGAATCGAAATCATTCCACATATTAAATTGTGAATCATTGGAATCCATTCAAATTGGTCGATATAGTTTCAGTGATTTTGCTGGAGACTTTGAATTGAAGAATCTACCACAATTACAATCCATTCAAATTGGCATAATGAAAAGTAAATCAACGAATTTCTATTGGAGTTTATTTGTAATTCGAGGTATTGATACGATATTGAATATTTGAAAGTTTAGATCTTCCAAATCTACAATCCATCACATTAGGTTATTGGACGTTCATGTATTCCTTAAATACAATCATTCAAAGTATTGAATGAATTTGATTGAGTTGATTGATGTAGATCTTCCATCATTACAATCCATTCAACTTAGTTACTGTGCACTTGATGGAAGATATGATGATAAATGTTCCTTGGTAATGCAAAGTATGAATGAAATGATTCGATATGATTGAATGCAGATCTTCCAGTTCTAACATCACTTACTTCTTTAAAATGGAGCTTTAGATATCCTCGTACAGTAGTATTGAAAGGTAATCTCTATTTTGAATATTGTCAGCATTTAGTTATTCCAAATCTTCAAATTGTTAATCTACCATATGATGATGACAAACCTACATTCGGGTATGTAACGTCAAAAAGAATATATAGTTGTGGTTGGTTCCTAAATATTCAATTGTAGATGTTTCTTCCATTCTCGCTGATCTTGTTTAAATAGAAAGGAAAATGTTTGTGATTGATAATATTCGATCTTTTGATTGCATAGTATTTTCCTTGTCATTTCGTTATTTGTTGGAACAAACCATGTGCTTTATAAATTCTATATTCTCTAAACAATATAGAGAAGTAAAGTGCTAAAAATACAAGTACAATATATTTTTATTCATATAATTCTACTATAATTTGATTGAATAAAGTGATATGAATTGAAAATGGATACTGTTTAGAGAGAAGTGTTAATTTATCCTCAATAATAATAATACACGTACTATTGTTGTTATATGTCAATTATTAGGTCGATTGTGACGTGACTTGAAAAGAAGAGTCATATAAAGTCTTTTTTCAGTTCACACTATCATATATCCATTCAGTTTCAGAGTTGATTTTTATGAATAATGGTGTTATACAAACAATTGCTACGTTTTGTATTAGAGAGTATTATTTCAATTCTGTCGAGTTAAGTATTCTTGCATCGTTGGCACCAAAGAGCATTTTTTTCTTATAATAGAGTGGATGATAAAGCAAAACACATTTCTATTATTGACACTGAGCAATACCCTGTAGTCTCAGTTTGGATCTTCCATTTCTCAACAATTCTTCGGTTTCATTTTTATCATCGATTTCATGAATGATTGGAACATACTAGTTCAGCCAATATGGGCTGTGTTGATCAAAAAAGTCAATCGATGGATTGGATTGTTATTCGTGCTCAATGAATGATCGTAAGGGGTATGAAACAAGCGAACAGAAATGGCTAGTAAGTACTGAATATTCACTAATCATAGAACTGAATACATTACATTGCTATATGGAATGTTACAATTAACAATCGCCTATCAATCGTAGTACAATGCAGCGTATATCAATTTTGACAAGATCAGCTAGAATGGATGAAACATCTATGAATAACATCAAATCAAGCAAACTATACTCGAAATTGATTTCGATCGGACACACTGGAATGGACGATCATCCCATTCGATACATAGCTTGACCTTTTTAAGATTTGAATATCTACGATTTATTATCATTTCATAAGGAGAAAAACTCCTCAAATTCACAGTAGCAGGATAAAAGAAGTTGCTTCCTTCGGGAATTGATGAATTTTAGATTTGGAAGATCTACAAAGCAAATCATTTAGAATCAATTTTATAGTATTACTTCGCATTATCAGTAAACAGGATGAATCATCACTTCTTCCACAAAGTGCACTATAACCGAGTCGAATAGAGAGTAATGATGGAAGATCTATATCAATCATTTCATTCACATTCATTCAATACTTTCAATTATTGTTGATAAGGAATCACAGAATGCTTCATAACCTAATGTAATGGATTGTAGATTTGGAAGATCTATGCATCATTCAAATATTCAATATCATATCAATACCTCGAATCACAAATGAACTAGAATAGAAATTGCATGACCAATTTCCAATTGAACCAATTTGAATGGATTGTAATTGTGGTAGATTCTTCAATTCAAAGTCGCCAGCAAAATCACTGAAACTATATTCACCAATTTGAATGGATTTCAATGATTCACAATTCAATATGTGGAATGATTTCGATTGGTCACTTCCATGACTATATTTATTCTGAGTAAATGAATTGCTTCCGATTTTGATAGTTTTCAATCGATTCAATCTATCGATTAGGAATGTTTGCACTGAGCCAAAACAATTACTGCCGATTTCGATTGATTTCAATTTCAAAAACAATGAAACATTCCAATCATCCAATACACAATTGTCAATCAGTTTCAAATACTTGATCCCGATATCTATTAGCTCGCTTCCATCTCCACAATACCCTATAAATTCTTCACATTCAATTCCATTATACCATTCACATTCTTTTATGAATTTGCCAGATAGATCATACACTTTTCCAATTCCAAATCGATTATCATCACACCAATATCCTTCATATTCAATACATCCATTATTATGATAACTCGTTCCATATCCAAATCGTTTCCAATTGATCATTATGCCCTTGTACACCAAGAATCCATTATCATCATACATTTCACCATATCCAAATGGAATTCCAATTTTACCTTCGTTTTCTTTTTCTTTTTCTTTTTCTGCCAATACCAACCCTTCAAATCGACTTCCATGATCCAAATCAACTATTCCTTCTTCTACTTCTATGGATTGTTCTTCATTATATGAAATAGCACCAATTTGATGATTTCCAAACACTTTCAACACTTTCTGCTCATTGAGGATAAATCCTTGATTCATGAATACCCCATTATCGAATTGCAATACTATACATTCTCCATTACTCAAAATGAACGAAATCCAGCCATCCACTTTCATTTCGTTAATCAAGTGTCCTTGAATATTTAGAATAATGGAACTATCAATATAATAGTTTTTAATAACAGAATTGACAATATACGCCATACTCAACATAAAATAGGGGGTAATGAATAACCCTTGCCTAGAAGGCAAGATCTGCTTCATTTTGAATGCAATCTTTGAATGCAATATATGTACACATATTACCCTCTTTACTCATCCATTCTCTAATCCTATTCGCATGCATCAACCTTTTATCAACAAACAGATTAAACGTTCAGAATCATTCCATCTTCACCCACTTCGACATTCCCTTCAAAATACCTCCCCGCTTCAAATCGCATCATTTCACGAATCGCTCTCTTATGTCCCTCTGATTTCGCTTGATATCTTCCTCCGATATGTACTAAGCAGAGCTTTTTAGCATGAACCTTCTGAGCAAATTGCGCCGCTTGTTTTATCGTCGAATGGCCGATGCTCGGAGCACGCAATTCCGCGCGATTCCACTTTTCTGAGAGTTCGGGATCGTTGTCGATTTGATTCTGAATTGTTTTCCATTCGGTTTCAGAACAATCGAGATAATCACGATTGATGTCCGAAAGAATCGGACCCACCGTCGCTTCGTGCACTAATACATCGCAGTTCATTACTAACTCATTCATATGACTAAATTGAATGCGAATAACGCGTTTACGATGAATCACACGTATCGCCAAAAATAGCCACTTTTTCTGGATGACCCACTTTCTTTTCAATGCAGTAGCCGTGGCAACGCACACCGTGAATTAATCTTCCTGAACGTACAGTGAAAGCAGGGTTCTAAGGAAAAGGAATAGAAAAGAGAATACCGAAAACACGGTCCAATAACCGTCTGCATCAGGATAAATAGCAGAAACAGATATAAAAGAGTATTTATTCTCTTTAGCTACTAATAAACAACGAAAAAAGCAACTACCAGACAATTCTTCTCCAGGATTCAGGAATTCATAAATCGCTATAGGAATTCCAATATGTGTATCGGTTAGAAAAAGAATGGAAGTGAGCAACTGAGCTATACCTCTTGGTCCGTAAACTTTAAAAGCAGAATTATTTCTTTTCAAATAACCTAAAATATAGGGAACAGACAAAAAATAAAAACCATTACAAAGGATAGATAACAGAGAAGCTAGACCACCCACATGATCCAAATGAAGATGTGTAATAAACACCCTTGATATGGAAGCTGCCGTACACGGTGTATTCTGGTGATAAATATTCGTTACTGTAGCTAAAGGTCACAGTATTCTAAGAATCTAATACCATCGCCACAATCAAATAGCCAGCTTTCAGGTTTCCCATTCTTCCCTTGAAAAGTGTAACCGATTCCGGAATCTACTCATTACGAACTTACTGGCTCATCTACTGTTTCTAGAAACATTACTGTGACTGCCTGTACCAAAGAAAGTAAGAGAAGAACTCATAAAATAAGAATATGTGATATGAACTGTGTATTACAAACTAGATTGTTACTCTCTATTGAGGATCGTTTACTTATGAAATCATATGTCGTTCAACAGAGTCATTGTGTATATAAGCCTAAGAACAATGAGTTGTCGGATTGCCTTTTTGTCCTGCTGCATTGTTTGTGACCATCGCTAGGCTCTTTTGGGGTATAAATGGAACTCGGTGAATTTCAAGTAAATACATTGAGCCTAAATAATGTGAGGGCTTTTTACCATACAATTTCCTTTTTTTCTGGAGGACATTATTGATTCATAAAATGCAAAACGCTATTATTGCATCTATTATGAATCGTTTTCTACCTTCGATTCTCGATGTTATCGATTCTCAGAATGTGGATATTTCTTTTAGTGAAGGGTCATTTGTGCTGTCAAAACTGGTACAATGCATAATAGTGAATATATGCGTAGAGTTTTGCAAAGTCTTTTTTGACATCTCTTGTTTCCCCTGTTTTAATCAAGGAGTTGAAGTTAGATACGCTATCTATTTCCGTATTTACTTTTCCTCTATCTTTTTCATAGATTCCATGGAAAACGTTTCCCCGCAAGCCCATTCGTATATCACTGGATGGTATCCAACTTGTTGCAGCCTATTCTGATCGTTTCGGGACACCTTCAACGGAGATTACCCCTGACTCAAATCGTTCGGAGGCAGAAAAGAATCAGAGCAATTCCTTTGACCCTATGCGTTTTGCAGACATATTTCCATTGTTATCGTCTCTCTGTAACAGTATTGATCTCTCTGTTACCAATCTTCACGTGCGTTTCGAAATGGAAAAGTAGTTTCTTTCATTTATTTTTTAATTTGCAGTTTAGGTGGAACCTCCACTGCAGGTTTCCTCGATTTCTCTCTGGATGAAATCTCATTCCGATCTCCCGACGCTCCGACCGAATCCATCCACCAACTTCTCACCCTACGCGGCCTCTCCTTGTTCTGGACTCTGAAAGCCCCGACTTCTTCCTCCCGAACCCACCCCGAACCTCCAACCGGAACTCGATTCCCGGACGTTTCTGCGGACCCAACGCGATGTCTGCTGAAGGACTTCGGTCTCCGCGTGGATCTCCGCGGCCATCTCGCTCGCATTGAGGACCGTCGACGCGACTTGGCTTCGTGTCTGCGATCGGCTTCGCTGCCCTCCGCGCTGCGATCTCGGCTTTTCTCGGTCGCAGAGAGCGTCGAGTGGACGTCTGCTGAGAAGCTCTGGAACGCTCTCGCGCTCTCCTGTGGGGAGGAACTGGAGAAACTGGGGAAACCGGAGGAGGTGATGGAGTGGAAGGGTGCAATGGAGCGGGTTGTGGAGATGCTTGGGACGCCGCGGCCGCTTGTCGAGGTGGATTGCTGCGTGGGATCGATCGATTTGAACGTGTCCAAGAAGCAGATCGATTTCCTAGCGAAGCTTTTGGGAGCTTCCTCTTCGTCTTCGTCTTCGTTGAGTCCCAGCGAGTCAACAGCAAATGCAACGAACAAACCGGCGAACAATCCAACGAGTAAACCAGCAAATAGTCCAATGAACAGTCCAGCAATCGACTCATCCATCAATTCAACAAACGGCACAGCAGTCAAAGCGGAAGAGTTGACCGATCCTTTGCCCCAACCAGCTGAAGATTCATCGCCTGTGTATGTGTTCGGCGCTCTTCCTTTTGCTCTTCACCTCCTAAACGGTCTCTTCTCTTCGCGATGGCTGTTCTTTTACGTGCTGGGCGTGCTCTTCTCCCTCCCACTACTCTTCTTTCACCCATTCTTCTATCTAGTGATGCTCCTTCCGCTTCTCATCGCCGCAGCAGCGGATTGGATCTATCTCTCTCACCTCTACTCCAAACTCAACGCTTCAATCGACCCTTCCTTCCACGCTCGCGAGCAGTTCGCTTTTCTAGCAGTGCATTGGGACGGACTTCGCTTCTCTCTCACCAACGACTGCGTTGAGCCCTGCTTCGACCCGCTCTCTCTTTCCATCTCGCCTCTCCAAGCCTCCCTGTCGCTCGGGAAAAACAAGCAATCGCTCCATTGCCAATTGGACGGCTGCTCGCTTCTCGACGGCGTTTCGACGCGAGAGAAAGGTCGGGAGTGTTGGCTTCTGACAAGTTCTCCTGTGTCGATGAAGGGAGAAGCGCTGCCTGCGACGCTGCCGCTGCTTTGTGTGGATGCGCAGATGGAGAAGAAGGAGATCAAAGCGTCGGTGGAAGTGGGAGATTTGAATTGTGTGGTGTCGCCGCGGTTTGTTTTGTCGGTTTTGGAGTTCATTCCGATGGAATTGCTGAGTGAGAAACCTGAACACGCAGCCATGGAAGACGATTCTGCAACGAACAATGTGAATAATGAAGGAGCGAAAGAAACAATAATAACAACAACAACAGAACAACCATCCAATGAAATGGTCAAATCGAATGAGTCGCAATCTTTTGTTTTTAAAGTTTCCTTGTCTTCGGTGGGCGTGATGGTGGATACCGATGCTTCCTTCCCGCTCGTGTACCTCAACGCTTCCGCATTGTCGTGTTCTGGGAGCTTCAGTTCGCAGGCTTCTTCGTTGAGCGTTGGACTGGGAAGGATTCAATGTGTGGACGCCACGCCAGGCGCTGGAATGTACAGTTCGATCGTTCGGTGTGGCGGAGAAACGGAGGATCCGTTTGTGAAGGCGGGTGTGGAGATTGCGCCGTCGATGTCGGTGGATTGTGAGATGGGCGAAGTGTCGATTGCTGTGCGGTTGCGATTTGTGAAGGAAGTGATTCATTTCTTGACGAAGGGATCGGTTCCTGTGATTCTTGAAACTTTGAATGAAATAGTGAAAAAGAATGTGGGAAATAAAACGAATGATGAACCGGAATCCAGTGAATTGAATGAATCAAAAGATGTGAATGAATTGAATGAATCAAATGAGTTGGATGGTTCTCTTCTTGCTGATTCTGTAAACTCTTCTGTTCCTGAGCCCGCAAAGAATTCTCTTTTTTCGATTCATTTCCGTCTGTCCCAATTCTCTCTGATTCTCCCAGAAGCCAGCGAGTCGCATAATCAAATGGTTTTCTCCTTCTCCACTTTCGATGGATCAATGCGTGACTCGCTTTCTCTTTCTCTTCACGATATCCACGCGTTTACCACCATCAGCGATTCGATTTATCCCCTTCTTCCCAAATTCGATCTCTCGCTTTCGCTTTCTCTTTTCGACTTTTCGACCATCCACGTGGATATTCTTACTCCCCTTCTTCTCACTCTCTCCGAATCTTCCATTCACCATCTCCTCCATCTTGTCCTTTCCAACATCCAAGAATCTCCTTTACTCGATAAGATTCTAACTCCATTCGACTCAAAATCGGCAAACAATCCTCCTACACAATCCGAAGCAGTAGTTTCATCGAATTCCAAGCAGCAATCAACGGATTCAGACTCGCACTTATCAATCCATTTCCATTGCTCTGGAATTGGCGTTTTGTTTTCAGCGTCTGCTACTTCAATTGAAGGTCATGTGAGCGGAAGCGAGTTGTTTTCATCTCGTTCCATTCCGAACTCTCTGTGTTTGCTATCTGTTCGAAACATTCTTCTGCACTGTTCTCTTCAAAACCAATCCACCAAACTCGAAGGATTCATCGAATCGTTTGGCATTTGCGATACTCGCTTCGATTCTCCTCTTTCGGATCCTTTCCGATCTCTCCTGCAGGGAGGATCCAAATCGAAGCCTTTCTGCTCGTTTTTTCTGGGAATGGAGAATCAAACCGGCAATCTGGACGAGGAATCGAAGCTTTCTGTAACTGCGAGAATGGGTTCGATTTCGATTCTGCCCACGTGTTTTGTATTTTCGATGCTGGATGAGTTGTTCCTTTTCGCGAATCATTTGCTTGCTGAAGTGCTTTCTATTGATGTGAATAATCTCTTTTCCTTCTTACAACCCATCACCAATCCAAATCCAAATCCAAACTCCAATTCTGATTTGGAGTTGAATGAATCATCCGAATCTTCATCCACTTCTTCCTCATCCCCCACCTCCATTTCTCTTTCTTTCCTTCTCGAACGAATCGCTTTGGGTCTCATCGACAATCCGCATTCCAAATCCTCCTCCGTTCTTCTCACAGGATTCGGCGTGGGACTTTCTCTCTCTCTTTCTCCCTCGATGGATCTGCAGCTCAACGCGAAGCTTCTCGATCTTCGATCCTGTCGAAGCGATTCTTCGCTGCGTTTCCCTCCCACCGACATGAGCGATGCCATTGCTCCGTTCGCTCTCGACTGCTTGGTTTCTATGCTCCAACATCCTCAGCCCCAAATCCGAGTCGACGTTTCCACGGTTTCTACATTTCAACTTCGGCTCGGCGTTCTCGATTTCGGACTCGTTCATCATTTCTTGTCCCATTTTTTTCCTTCCAATGGCGTTCACTGGGAGAAGTATTCGATCCAACTCCCTGAATCGGGCAATTCTCTCCCCACGAACGAGCCAATCAAACCCGAAACTTCCCAATCCGAAGCAATACTCACTGAAACTCTACCTTCTGAATCAATCCAGTCCGATACTTTACCTTCTGAATCAATCAATTCTGAGCCAAAATCCGAGTCTATACAATCCGACATTCTCCAATCAGAAGCTTCTTCTTCCTCTTCTTCTTCTCTTCACGTTTCCCTTTCTCTCCCCGAAATCTGCTTCCTGCTCGTGAACGACGCCCTGGAGTTCGAGCTCCCCGTGCTTCAGCTTTCCATCCACTCTCTCCAAACCTCCCTCGATTTGCACTCCGCTCTCTCGCTCCGCGCCTCGCTTTCTCTCTCCGGAGACTACTACAAGCAGAGCACAGCGGTCTGGGAGCCGTATCTCGAGCCCTGGCCGCTCTCTCTCTCCGTCTCGCAGGAATCCTTCGCCTCTTCGCTGTTCCAATCGAACGATCAAGCGATCGACGTCTCCGTCCACGCAGACTCCCTTCTCTTCCTCAACGTCTCCGCTCCCTTACTGGACTCGCTCGCCAAAGCCATGGAGTGCGTTTTTCACTGCGGATCCAGCGATCACGTGCGAGGCGACGGGAGTTTCATCGCTCTTCGGAACCAAACCGGCTATCCGATGTCGTTCCACGTGATCGGCGATGAGGGATTGAATCAAACGCTTCTCTCGAAAGCCAGAGAGCGAAGACAGCGAGAAGAAGCCGATGAAACGCTCTGGGAGGGACTGGTCTCTGAGGAATTCGATTCGAATTCGATTGTGTGGATGGAGATTCATTCTCAATCCCCGCGGATTCGCGTGTTCCGATCGATTCCAACGCGTCTGAACGAAGTTCCCTGCGAGGCTGTGGATCGTTTCGAACGATCGGATGATCACGTGACGCTTCCTTCGACTCGAATTCTCCGCGCGATTTCATTGGCCGACGCCGAATTGTGGGAAAAAATGGCGAAATCGCCCGCTTCCTTCGCGTGGAACGCGTCGAATTCGTCGAATTCGCTGGGAATCCCAGTGAGCCAGAAAGTGGAAACTGGGGAAGAAGTGGAGGTTTCGACGAGCCAATCGTTTTCGTCGCTGTTGGCGCATCCGTCGCTGGCGCTTCGATTTGTGGGGATTTCGGATCGCGCGTTGCCGCGTCGTTTGGTTTCGCTGAAGATCGCAGAATTCGATCCGATCCAGTGCAACGTGGACCACGAACGCGACGTGTTTGTGCCTTTAGAAAACAGGGAAACGGGGAAAAAGGAGAACGTGGTGTTTCATAACGAAGTGAAAAACGGAATGAAAGTGATTTCGGTGTCCTCGGCTTTGTGCGTGGAGAACCGAACCGACTCCGCTCTGTTTGTTTATTTCAGCTCCGTCGAAGGCGCCGGTGAGTGGGAGCCGCTGCGTCCCAACGACCAGCAGTTCTGCCCGCTGGCGCTAACGAAAGAAGCGATGCTCCACGTGACGCGATCGCCCCTTGGAGTTTCCAATGGAACTTCTTCGAATAGAACTTCTTCCAATGGAACTTCCAATGGAACTTCTTCGAATGGATCTTCGAGTGAAGTACTGAATGAATTACTGAGCGGAACGCCCGACCATTCCATTTCGCTTCGCAATCTCTCCAAAAACCGCGTTCAGTCCTCGCTCAACATCGGTACTCCGCAGTCTCCCTATTTCGTCCGCTTGGTTCTGCATCGGTCCACGCTCTTCGACGAATCGCAGCGTCGCTCCATCGACACTTATCGCCTCTGCATCGTCCCCATTCTCTCCTTCGCCAATCTTCTTCCCATTCCCATCGATTGCCTCATCGTCAACGGCAGCACCGTCCTCCAAAACGCATCCCTCCCCGCGGGAGAGCGCCTCGTTTTTCACACGGCCGACGTGAATCCGACGCTTCGAAGGGAAGAGCAGTCGATCCACATCCGAATCCGCCCGCGGGGATCCAAGCTGTTCTCGCTGTTCGATGAAAGCGTGCTTCCGATTCTGCGGGCAGACAGACAGGCGTGCTGGGTGTTCGATGCAGCGCTGCAGCCGCTGCGGTTGAGCTATGGAGTGACGCTGAGCGCGGAGGGCGTGGTGACGGTGGAGTTGTTTTCGGATTATTGGATTGTGAACCGAACGAATGAAGAGTTGATTGTGGCGGAAGAGAAGAAGAAGAAGGAGAAAGAAGACGAAGAACGCGTCATTCCGGCGCAGAAGACCGCGGTGATTGAGTCAAATGTGTTCCAGAATCGAGTGGACTCGCAGTCCATCGATTCCATTCAGCCCTGTTTGTTTTCGTGCCATCAATCATCCGATTCGAACTCTTCTTCCAATGATTCCATGTTCATTCGCACACAAACCTCCGAATGGAGCGAAAAACTCGGAATTGGCGCCGTGGGAACCACGGGAATCACCGCGTTGAAGCCCAGAAAGGGAGCCGAACAATCCACGCTGCGCGTGTTCGGAATCTCCATCACGCCCGCTCCCTTAATTTTTGGAATGACGAAAATCGTGACGATTTCTGCATCCATGGTTTTGTATAACAACACAAAGAAACCAATCAGTTTGCGGCAGGTCCACACGAATTCAACGCTCCTTCTTCCACCCAATCAGCCAACTCCCTTCCATTGGCCGGACCAAAAATCGCCTCTGGAAGTGGAATTCCAAAAATCGGACCATTCTTGGACCGATCCTTGTAAGCTGGAAGTCGGCGAGTCGCTTCGATTGTTGGATGAAGCGAAGCGTCGCGTGCTTCGTGTGAGTTGTGTGATGGAATTGGAGCATTTGAATGTCGTTTTGGACTTCGCGGATCGATTCAACACCGAACTGTTCATCCGCCAATCCACCATCGACAAGACAAACGGAGAAGAAAATGGGGAAACCGGGGAAACCGGGGAAACGTCAATCGATTATTGGCAGCTTCTGCAAAACGACTTGGTTCCCATGGAACTCCAAAAAACCGCGCTGCGGGTTTCCCTGTTTCTCCGCGGCGTGGGGATCAGTCTGATCGACGCATTCCCGCGGGAGGTGATGTACTGCTCGCTGGACGAGCTCACCGTCTCTGTGGAACGGTCCAATCAGAACACGCTGGCCGTTTCCTCGTCGATTACCCGCCTCCAAATCGACAATTCGCTCGCGGGAAGCCCATTCCCGGTGGTTTTTGGCGCGCTAAACGCGGGCGAAGTGGAGGGAGATTCGGTGTGCCGCTTTCTGGAAGTTTCGCTGATGCTGTCGGAGCACCCTTCCGTGCTTCTGCTCGATTATCTGGGTGTTTTCTTGCGACCGATGAGCGTTTCGGTGGACTCGGCAATGCTGGAAGCGCTGCTTTCGATGCTGAATTCCATCGCGTTCCCGCCTTCTCCGCTGGATTCAGTGACCGGAGAGGCGATTCTTCGGAAGTACCCACTGCTCTACTCGGAATTGCCGTTCATCACGAAGATTTCCCAGCGCTATTTGTACATCCAGGAGCTCATGCTTCAGCCGATTTCCGTGAAAATTTCCTTCCACAACGATCCCTCCGCGCCGCTAACCGCGGATTTACTGCCTTCTTCGGCGTGGCTGCTTCCTCTCAAAGCCGTTTTGAACACGGCCACGTCGCTCGTCGCCAATCTGAACAACGCAGCGTTGCAGTTGGATTCGTTCGCGATGAATCAGAGCTACATCGCCCTCACGTCCTTCACCAACAAACTCCTTTCCCACTACATCCAACAAGTCATTAGCAAACTCTATCTCCTCTTAGGCGCTTTCAATCTCCTCGGAAACCCCGTCGAACTCGTCGGAAATCTCTCCGAGGGCGTCCAGGCGCTTTTCTTCGAGCCCGTCCACACACTCATGAAACGTCCCGAAGATTTTGTGGCTAGCGTAGGGAAGGGAACCTCCAAACTCGTTTCGATGACCGCGTACGGCGTTCTCAACTCGGTGAGTCAGATTACGGACTCGATGACGAACGGAATCGCCGCGTTGAACTGGAGCAAAACGTATCAGGCGGATCGTGCCGCGGGGAAAACGGGGATTGTGCACGGATTCACGTCCGGCGTGAAGGGATTGGTGAACGACACGGCGACAGGCTTGCAGAACGATGGATTGAAAGGACTGGTGACAGGAATTGGAACGGGATTGGCGGGCGTTGTGCTGAATCCAGTGATTGGCACGTTGGAATCCGTAACGAACGTGGCAAACGAAGCGAAAAACCGAATCCACGAAGAGAAAAAATTGAAACCCGTGCGAACACCGCGAGCTCTTCCACTGGACGGGTTTTTACTGCCGTATGATCCGTATTTGGCGGAAGGCGCCGCGTTTTTAGCGATGGCCAATCGGTCGGCAATGTTCAATTTGAAACCGAATGAACGATACGTGATTCATTTCGTTGTGGACGACGGAGCACGCAGCCTGCTGCTCACCACATTGAAACTGCTGGTTCTGTCCGCTGGAGGGCGCGTTGAGGGCGTTTCATCGCTGAAGAAAGTGGAATTGGAGCGCGAAGGCGCGATCGTGAAAGTGAAGCAGACTTCGCTGAAGAAAATGTGGAAGCAGAACGATGGATTCCATCTGCAAAGCGAGGAGATCGCGACGTTGTTCGTAGAGGCGGTGAATCGAATCAAATCGACTTCGTTTGACGCGATTGCGAGTTTTGTTCGCGAGGTGGAAGCGAAGATTCAGCCGCAGAAGATGAAGGAAGAAAGCCTTCCCTCGCTGGACTCGCTGAACTCGCTGGCGATTGGTGCGATTCGCTATGTGAGCTGCACGATGATGCGAGCAGGAGAGAGTTTCAATGAGGATCCAAAGCGAAAGCATGTGATGTACAAGGTGGAAGTGCAGGGAGGCGACGTGGTGTGGAATGTATATTTCCGATATACGCAGTTAGAGTAAGGAAATAAAGAAGGAGGGTTGATGGGTAGAGTGTTGCTGGATTCGATGCAGAAGAAGGCGGAGAAGGTGGGAAAATTGGCGTTGTTTGGACATATGGAGAAGCGATTCCGCTCAAGAAGCAGTTTGGAAGCGAGTGTGAAGACGTTTGTGAAGAATTTGGACGAAAATAAGGAATTGCTGCAGGGAGAGGAAGTGGATGCATTTTTGAAGAGACAGGCGTTTGATGTTCGTTGGTGTGAGAAATAAATAAATATATGTATAGAAAAATAACAACAGAAGAAATGAAGTGATCGAATTGTAATTGTTTGTTCCCAAAGAAGGCGTATGTAGAGAGAAACAAGGAATCCATTATTATTATTATTATTATTATTATTATTATTATTATTATTATTATTATTATTATTATTATTATTATTATTAGTCTCCCTTCATTTTATTTCCTATTCTACCCAATTTCGCTCCTTTCTCAAACAAACACACTTATCAAGACATCAAAAGAGTCGTATTTTCTTCGCTTCCTTGCTGCGCCAATTCTCCAAAATACACGATTACCATCTTCAAATGATTATCCACATATCCCTCCACGAACTCCACCATTTCACCAGGATCCGCCAACTGCGCCACTTCCCTCCGATTGATCGTTCGAGGAAGCACGAAAACGACATTCCTCGTCACTTTCCTCGCCAATCGAAATAAAAACGCACCATCCAATCCTTCTGGCAGATCCGACAAATGAAACTCCTCCTTCTTTGCATAATCCACTCCACCCCACGGAGGCGCCAACACCACAACGTCCGCCTTCATGGAAGGAAGCAGTTTGGTCGAATCGCCGCAAATGCAATCGATTTTATGATCAACTTTGTAGATTTTGCTGTTGTGTTGCAGCATTCGCAATCGCTGCGGGTTCAATTCAATGCTAATCACACGCCGACAGGTCCGCGCCAATTGAATCGTGTTACCGCCAATCCCCGCAAACGCGTCGATTGCGACGCCGCAGCTGCATCGAATGGCTGTGTGGAGCGCTAAGCACTCGGGTGTGATGGAAAACAAGCCTTCTTCATCGTATTGAATGCCCCAATCCCAGCGTGAAAAAAGATGGTGTCGAAAGTGGAAATATTTGCGAACCGATCGCGAGAGAACGTGTGTGGATTGGATGGGTTCGTTGATTCGAATGTGGAGAAGGGATTGGGGAGGAATCGGAGGGGAGGATAAAAGAAGAGCTTGGTTTTGGTGGGATAAAAAATCGATTTCGGTGGTGGAAAGTTCGATTGTTTCATTGTCACTGTGGAAGTCGAAGAGAGGTTCTAAGTAATAGGAGAGTGTGCGTGACGATTCAGTCTCCTCAGGAACGTCCATATCGATCACTTTGCAGGGAAGCCAATCTTCATTCACTTTGATTTGAACATAGAGCTCATTTTGGACATGGGAGAACGAGGAACTTGCCTTCTTCTTGTGCTTCTTCTTTGAAGGCTGCTTTGAAGACCCAAATTCGGCAGGGAGACCGAATTTCAATCGTTGCTAAGAGATTAGTTTTCACGGCTATTCAAACCATCATGGACTCTGCTTGGTCCTTTATAGAATCATCTGTAGTTTGTGTTTCGCTTATATCTACTCTGAAAGAATAAGAATTCGACAAACTCGGCTCATTCATGGATTCTGCAAGAAGGGAGCGAACTTCTGTATACTCTCTATAATTCCTACAACATAAATTAGTGAGACCGCCGTTTTTACTGAAAATCGATTCTTCTCGTTATAATACACAAAGGATCTTCGATTTCTATTCTAGTAGTTTCTTCAAACAGAAAGCACTCGGAATAGCAAAAGTCCTTTAGTAGTTGCATAAAAATGCTCTTTTGATAGTCTCACAATCTTTTTTTCTTTGGTTTACTATCAATAAATGCAAGTTCTCTACACGCCAACTCGTTCAAAGTATTTTTCTCCATCACAAAATGAACAACCAAAATGATTCAGAAGAAGAGTATGTGCCTCCAGGAAAACGATTAATCACTCCTCCTGATGTTGTTGAAATTGATCCAAACATGACAGTATTTTGAAGTATACATGGAAGTAACGCTTTAGGAACTATTCCACGTTGGAACACAGGGTTGCAAAGTGACTCGAATCGACGGAATAGCTCATCTCACCAATCTCACCGTATTTCATGCTATTTCGATTGACACGAAGAGCTTGGTGCTCCGTTCAAACCTAATCCACAAAATGCAGAACATGGATACGCTCGTCAATCTAGAAGTGTTGGAGTTATACGACAACAAAATCCACGAGATTAAACACTTCTCCCATTTAGTGAATCTTCGGTTGTTGTTTTGCTTTTCTCTCATTCCCAGTGTTCTCGACCTTTCCTTCAACAAAATCAAAGAAATCCCCGATTTATCTCCCTTACAACGCCTCGAAGAGCTGTTTCCTCTCTCTCCCACCTTCCCACCCCTAGCTACCTCGCCAGCAACGACATCGAAGACATGACCAATGTCTGCACGCTTCCTTCTCTCCGCCTTCTCGACCTCGGCTACAACTCCATCCGCCACATCACCGGCGTCCAGTCGCTCTCTCGCCTCGAAAAGCTCTTCCTCGGCCGCAACAAAATCGAAACAATCTCCGTTTTTTTTTCATTCAAATCGTTTCATTCAGGGATTGCAGGGACTTCGCCTTCGCATTCTCGATCTCCAGAGCAACCGGATTCGCTCGTCGCGCGGCCTTGAGACCCTCGTCGATCTCCAGGAATTGTATTTTTCGCGGTTGAAGTGGAGATGAGATATCTCGCGTATAATGGAATTCCAAAAATCGAGGGGATGGAGGCGCTGCGGAGCGTGAACACGCTCGATTTGACGCATAATTACCTCACCGACACGCAAGGAATGCAAGGATTCGCCTCGCTCGAGTTCCTCTGGGTGGGCTGCGGGGCGTGGCGTGGAGTGTAGTTGTCGCAGAACCCGATTGAGACGTTTGAAGCGTTGGAGACACTCGGCGCATTGTCGCGTCAGTACGGTGTGCTGGAAACGGTGTATTTGGAACACACGCCGATTTATGATATGCCGGAGTATCGAGAAAAGTGCTTGGCGTTGCTGCCGTCGGTGAAGCAGCTGGATTCGTACTCGACGCGTGTTAGGGAATAATTAATCCTTTTGCTTTGTGGAATATTTTTTTGTTGGAATACACTCTGAATACGATGGAATAGCTTGATTTTTTGTTCCATAAAGACCTTTATTATAATCCACGCCATATTGGATCTTTCTGTATATCCATTATCTCTATTTCACTCTGTAGCAATCAATTTCCATTTCAACACACACTGAAAACAAACAATTTCAATACACTAGCTTTTTACATATATTTCTCCATTTATCCTTCAATTCCACATTGGTACGCTCAGTCAAATGCATCTTCCTCCGAATCAGCGCCCAATTTCCCTTCCCATAGGTATTCACGCCCTTGATTAGTTTCGCCTCTTCCTCCGGAGTCCATAATCGGCGTGTCCGCGTAGAGCCGAGCGGCTCGCTATGAATAATCTTGCGATATGCAAGTTTGGATGGAACTGGAATTGGAGGGAAATGTTCGATTTTGATTTCTTCTTCATTATTATTTTTCCTTTTCGAGACGCGAGGACTCGGGAAGATTTGTTTCATGGGAGAGGGAATTGTTTCGTGTGATTTTCGAAGGTTTTTCCTCGCTTCCGAACATTGATGACAGACCTTGTCCCTAGAGGTTGGAAATCGATTTTTCACAAACACGGAGAGTGTGGAGCTATCGGAAGACGAGTTGAGAGTGTCAAGAAGCTTCTGCACCTGCTTTTCACATTGCTAATCGTAATGCGGACACAATGCAGCAACTCCTTCTAAAACTGTGTTTCCACACACAATCTCCTCCATCTGACAAATTATGCCGGAAAGAGTGCGTTGTTTCTTCTCAACGACTAACGGATCGACAAAGGTTGTGATCTATGGAAATCAAAAGTGCGGAGGGAAAGGTACGGCGTCCTTGTCCTCTCCGGTGAGAAATTCAAAAAAGAATTTGTAATGCGTGTTTTCGTGTTCTAATTGTGAACGGACACAACAAAGGGATTGCTACGATCATCAAAAAGGTCTCTGAGCCAAGAGTCGATTTCCTTCTTGCTCCACTCTGGCTTGAAGAAGATACCCTAGAGATTCAGAGGGAGATGATTTGAAACGATCGAGATTTCGTAGAAAAGGGAAAAGGCACTGGCTTTGTTGATCTGTGGCGGATATTTTGCCAACGAAAACTAGAGTGAATGTGGACTCGAAAGCAAACGATATTATCGAGACAATCTTTTACAAGTAAAAAATCACTGTTTGTTGAAAACTGCGAAACCTGAATGGAAAAGGGAGAAACGCACGATTACCTCTTTATCGGCTGAATAGTATAATTTGCGAGTTCGGATCGACTTCGCATAGATTTCGTCATGTGAAAATTGCTTTTCGATATTTTCCTTTTCAAAATCTACACATTAGCCAAAAACAGCCAGAACGGACATTCTACTGCAGGCACGATTCTCTCTTTGATACAATATTCATAGCATATAAGATCATCCATAGTTTAAACTAAAAATGTGTAATACATCAAACAACCGAAAAATGACTTTCCCTTTATTTTCCAAAACGCCTGCTTCGCTTCGACACGGATTTCAGAGCTTCTTTCAGTTTTTCAAACGTGAAGTCTGGCCAAAACTCATCTACGATATACAACTCAGCGTATGCCAGCTGCCACAACAAAAAGTTGCTGATTCGATACTCGCCTCCAGTTCGGATCATCACATCGACAGGTGAATTCCCTGTAGACAGGTTATCCGCCACATCTAGGCCTAACCACATCGGTTTACTGCATACCGCGCATGAAATCCTCCACCGATTCCTCTTCCTCCGATTTCCCTCCATTTTTCACCTGGAGCACTCGCTGCTCTACCACTTTCATGCAGCTCTGTGCGATATCCCATTCTCCGCTGTAGTCTATGCAAACATTCACCTTCAGAGTGGTGTTTTGACGCGTGAACTCCTCCATTTCCTCCATTCTGCTAACCAGTTCTTTGGAAAGCCGATCTCGTGTATATGAAGAAAACACAAAAAGAAAGACGAAAGGATATGTCTCCCGATGAAACGAAGTTGGCAAGCATTGTAAATACTGTCCTTATCTTTCTTCATGGACTCTATCACTTTTCCCATATACAAATTGAAGAGAGTCATTAGATCTTCAACCTAGGGGAAAGGAAACGTTGGAACGGTACCTCTTTGTTTGAACGATTCCAATTCTCGCAAGAAAAGGCATAAACGGTGTACTCCTGAACCCCCAAATCAATACACCATTTGATGGACTCTCGAAATACTTCAGAGCCTCTTCGATGCCCTTCCACCACTTCCAAATTGCGTGTACGCGCCCATCTCCTGTTTCCATCCATAATCACAGCAAGATGTCTCTACGCAGCCATAAACTCATATTCACACACTTCCCTACAATAGGATAAGATTCCTCCCGCTGCTCCGTCATTCCCAACAAATCAATGATTCCAACAAACATTCCACTTCAGCTCAATTCCCCGACTCTTCAAAAATTCAGCAGCGTCTCGATTCCTCTCCTGTGTCATCTTGACATAGTCCTGGAACAGCAGATACGCCTTCTCAGTCTGATAGCGCGTGCATTGAATCGAATCCAAAAGCTCGTCGTCAAACATAAAGCAGCCCGCCTTCCGCACCAGGTAGCGCAGCGTCGTCTTCTGATCCCAGCCTTCTTCTGATGCCACTTCGGGGAGGAAAGTCGCGTGGAACTCGCGGTCGTCCACTTCGAAGTCGATCATGATGCCATGCTTGCCAACCTCCCAATCCAGGGCGTTCTTGGCTGTCTCGAATGTGTGGAGGAGCGATACTTCGCATTCCAGCTCGGGAACCTCTTCCAGCGTCAGAGGTTCAAATCGGCTGTCACCGAAAGCACTATGCAGCTCATTGCGGAATTGAATTCTTACCTGTACAGAGCGTACTTCTTTAAATTATCAAGGGTAATTGGCATCAAACAGCCAATGCAGCCACGAAGGTCGCGTCTGTTCTTGTGGACCTTTTTTAACGTTACAAAAATGCCACTGCAATCAATATTAACAAAGATCAGCCTACTATTTCTGCGCTACATCAAATTCAGGCGCTGCTAAGGGATATCCTGTCAATCTGTTCAGGATAACATCAAAGCAGTACATCATCATCTCCTTCTTAACTACAGACATGGATCACTTTCAGATAGAAAAAAAGTATGTCAGACTGGGACAGTCGCAAAAAGGAGGAACGCAAAATAAAATCGTATATCTCTGCCAATCCTGTAGTGAAATGGAATCTGTTTGAACAATAGCCAAATGTACAAAAGTTGAAAGAACGTGTTTGGATGGAAGTACGCTACTTGCTTCATTTAATATTTTACAGAACGGGCTTCTATCGACGAGTGTGAGAAAAGAAGCTTGGTTGTTGCTCATAGGAGAGGACCCAGATCAAATATTGACGTGTCCAAGTAATTTTACTGCAAGTGAATGAGTTGTAGACTATGAGGAAGCAATTCGTGACTATTCTCAAATCAATGTCGATATTCTGAGAAGTTTTGTGTATTTTTGTCTCCCTTTCTATTCGAAAATAGACATTTTGACGGGTACAAGAAAATCACTCCCGAATTACTGTGTCTCCCACCATTCTTCTCCATTTTAGGCAATCCTATCGAAACGATCTCACACGTGTAATTGTAGCTCTTCTCCACGAAGACCGTTCCCTCTACTACTACCAGGGTTTCCACGACATCGTCGAGTTTTTGCTTCTCTTCAGCCATTTCGACGTCCACTGGACGTACACCTTCATGAAATCACTCACTCGCGCCTATCTCCGCGACTACATGCAATCCAACTTTGACGAAGTCGAAAAGCTTCTCCAATGTTTGTTTCCTTTACTCTCTCTGCGAGCTCCGGAGCTCGTTCCCATCCTTCAAATCGCAGTACACACTCCATTGCACTCTTTCCGATAGAATAAAACGCCTGTGGTGATTCTTCCATGGGTGATCACATTGTATTTCCACTCAAACGAAATGATGTCGAGATTTACACACTCGCTTGCGTCGCTCGGCTGCGTCGCTCGGCTGTTCGATGTGATTTTGCTCCATCCGATCATGCCGATTTACGTTTCTGCGGCTGTTTGTTTGAATAATCGAGTGCGAGTTAGGTCATTCTTCACTTCCGAAGCCAATTAGCGAAGGCGAAAGAGCTGTCGGAAGTGTTTTCGGTGTTGGGAGTGGAAATGAATGGAGCGAATGAGGCGTAGAAACTGAATGCGAAGAAGCTGCCTTTAGAGAAAATCATTCGTATTGATTCGAAAGCAGAGAGAGTCATTGGATAGGAGACACGCAGTTCTTTTATGAGACGATTCCTCCATCGGATTTGATAGTTAAGAGTCGGAAAATGGGCGTGGATCTCGCGAAAACGTATGGAGTATTGGAGGATATTGATGGGTAGCTCGATGATCTTTGAGTTTGAAAAGAAATCCGCTGTAAAACGCCAGCCATTTAAGCAATTCACTCGTATTTTTATTATTGTGCCTTTGCATATTATCTCTGTAGAACTCATTCCCTTTTCTTCTTCTTCGATCATGTCTCCGAATTCGGTTGGAAGCTGGATTTCCATGGCTGTTATCGGTCTGGTCACTGCAGCGGTGGTGCAACTCATCCAACAACACTCTTCTCTTTGTTCCAACAAACACTCTTCTCTTTGTTCCAATAAACACTCTTCTCAACACAAACACACACTCTACATCTCCATCATGTTCCGAAACGTCCCCATATCCACCGTCCTCTACCCTTAATCCCTCATCCAACCCTCACTCTCGGCACCGGAATCCTCGACTTCCCTTCGTACTACGCTTCACTCCCTTCTCCTCGCCTACTCTCGGCTCCGGCATCACTTCCTCCACGATCGACGTCCGCGTCGACAAGCTCCGCAGCATCGGATACCGCATCACCATCGGTACTTCCAGTCGCGACCTCCGTCCTCCTACTCCTCACTTCCTCGCCTCGCTTCTACCCGGCGACCCAGGCGACGCGAACGCTGCGCCCAGCATCGGCTCCTTCGCCGTACGCTGCAGCGGGCTGAACTGTGCGCGGCGCGGCTGCGACCCGCTCGACTCCTTCTTGAGGGTCCCCGAATCGACGGACCGCAGCGACGGTCCCGACGGGGTCAGCGAGCCCAGCGGGTTCGCGGGGTTCGGCGGAGTCCCCGCGGGGGTCGTGGGGGCCAGCGGGGCCAGCGGGGCGGCGGCGGCGGAGGGCGCGGGCTTTGGCGGGTTGGAGGCGCTGGGGGCTGCGGGGGCCGCGCCGTAGGCAGAAAAATAGGAAAATTTCGACGCGGACGCAGAAGCAGAAGCAGAAGCAGAAGCAGAGACGGAGGACGCGGTCACTGGCGGATTTGATGCATTGGACGGATTGGAGGAATTGGGACCATTATAGGAATTAGGGCCATTATTATAAGAATTAGGGCCATTATTATAAGAATTAGGGCCATTAGTATAAGAATTATTGATCGGGGAGTTTCGCCGATTGGCCTTCCCCGCGGTTCCCTTCGGCGAAACGGGCTTCGCCGGAACTCCCAGTCTGGGCGAAACCGCCTTTCCCGCCGAAACGCCCTTCGTCGAAACGCCCAATTTCGGAGAAACCGCGGTTTTCCCCGAAGCCGGCATTTTGGTCGCTGAAACTCCCTTTCGAATGGAATCTTCTTTGGGCGCGCGGGAAATCGGTTGACGCGAAGATGACAAGGCGGGCGACAGCGCGCGCCGATTGGTCGGCTGGTTCCCGCGGGAATACGAGCTCGTCTGCACATACCGCGGGACGGGGCGTTTCGCGGCGGCCTCGGATTTCCACGTTTCCTCCAATTGGACCAAACAATTCATCAGCTGAAACCGCTCCAATGGATTCGGTGCGGGCGTTTCATCGACATAGAGGCCCATTTCGTTCATCCCGTCCGGTAATTCCAGCGATTGGGAAATCGGGTCTTTTTTTGGAATTCCAGAAATCCCCATTTCTTTCTCGAACTGCTCCAGCAGAGAGCCGGTTCGCTCCTCGTCCGACGAAATCTGTCCCTCTTCCATCGAATTCGACGCGTTCGGAATCGTGGAAAACGTGGTAACCGTGGAAATCTTCGGTTTCTCCCCTTTCACGGCGGAATCTTCGAGGAACGAATCTAATGGCGGCAGCGAACCCACCGACGAACCGTCGCTTTCCACGGTTTCCATGATTTCCACCGTCTTCACCGGGTTTCCACCGCCCAGAACCGTGGAAACCGTGGAAACCGGAGGTGTGGGAATCGTGGAAGAAACCGCGGGAGGAGTGAGGTCGTCAGCGAAACTCCCGGCTGTACCTGGCGAAACCGTGGAAACCGTGGAAACCGGAGGTTGTGGATTGTGTTCCGAGGGTTCTGTGGGTTCTCTCGATTCCCGCGGTTCTCTCGCTTTCTGCTCCTTCTCTTCGAGTTCTTTTTCTAAAATTTGGCGAAGATGCTCGCGGTCTTCTTCGCTCACTAGGCGGGAGTTCTTGCGCTTCGACGATCCGAACGGGGAACCCTGCAATCGTGCCGACACCATGCTAACCGCGGGGGGCTCGGGCGCTTTGGTGAGAGACTTCCGGCGCCATTTGTCGTATTTGGAGACTGGGCGTGAGGAGGGAGAATGTGAAAAAATACGAAGCTCTCGAAGCGACTGCGTTGTCATGTCGTTTACAACGCTGCGATTCAAGACTGCGCGGAGAAATGTCATGACGAAGTTTAGATAATCCTCGTTCTATGGGAAATGAAACTAGGAGCTGCCAACTGTATATTCGTCGATTCGATTGTACTTTATTACATTCGTATCAGAAATGCCAAGCCTTTTACATCCTTCCGAAAAGGAAATTATATTGCTATTTTTTAGAGTTACCATATCGCCTAGAAAAAAGAAAGAAAAGACACACAACTCACCTGGTTGAGAATACCACTTGTCAAGAATCACTGTAGGCACCAGCTTTTTAAATAGTGTACATAACGCCTAGGTATTAGAACAAAATAGCAAACTCCACAATTCCATTGCGAAGTGCTGTTACCAGATTCATATCCACTTCTATCCCAGTCTCCTGAAATATAAAATTCACGAGATCACAACGCAACGACTACACATCACACTGGAACAAGGAAAATACGATCGAATTCATAAGTCCCTCTTTTGATCAAACACGTTGAAGTACGTTTCGTCGAATCTGTTTTATCACAAAAAGGACTTTGACGATATATTTGGTCGTTTTTTCGGAATTCCAGTCATCATTCTTCTTCTATTATCATCATCATGGATGATCCTAAGAAGACAATCGAGTCATTAAATGAAATCATCGAGTCATTAGAAAACGATATTCAAAGCAATAAGGTAATCGGTAGTCATTGCTTCAATTTGAGGTTGCGTGCGATTCTGTGATTGAACAATGTTTCGGCCATACAAATCGTGTCTGTCAAAACCCAGATTCCGTTGTATTGGAGTACAACAAACTCAGAGATGAATTTCAACGTATTTCCAAAATTATTGCAGAGGAGGTAGGATCCGTATGTGATTTGCATCGTTAGATTGAAGAGTGTGAACAAATTCAAAACATACAAAAGGAAAAAGAAGAAATTCAATCTCGACTTCGAGTCGCTACTCAACTTTTAGATTCCGTTGCTGATTGTCAAACAGTCTACCAGAAATTAACAACCGTGGATAGTTTTCTACAACAAGAACAGTTTCAACAAGTGCTGGATGACATCAAAACGTGCGAATCGAGATTGCAACAACTGCGTGAAAATGGCAATACGAACCAAACTCTCCTTTCTCTTCTCCAGCGCGCATTTAACCGCAAATCCATCAAAACCCGAACTCAAATCACGCAGTACTTGACTCGTTTCCTCGTAATCGACTCCAACTCCTTTTCCATTTACTCCCAACTCCGTTTTTTCTTCTTTTCTTTTGAACTTATTTTCAGAAGATTCTTCTCTCACTTTACAATCCTTCCTCCACCTTCTTCACCAACTCGATTTGCTCAAAGACCAATTCACTCTTCTTTTCTCCCAACTCAAACTCCTTTGCGACAAAGCTCTCCAAAACCCTTCCGTTCTTTCTCCACATTGCACCTTCCATCTAGATGAAACCGGCTTCCACCGACGAATTCCATGGAACCGACCACTGCATCACATGGTCGATCGCTTCCTCCGTCGGTTCAACTCACCACCACGGGTATTTTCACACTCCAACCTCATCAACACGCAGCCTTTCCGCATCCAACGTGACTTCTCTTCTCCACTTCGTCGCTGCCAATCTTCTCGCGCTCGAGCCACAGCTCCTACCCAGCTTATTCACATCGATCGTGTACATTCCCGTGCAGCAATCCATTCTCGTGTGGTTCAAAGTCCACGTCCCTCCACACTCTCATCCATAGCAGAAAATCCCCAAGGAAAGTCAGGCGCTCGCCGCTTGGAGAGAGAGTCTCACTCCCGTAGATTTCTGAATCGATTTTGAATGTGACGTGCAGGCCGTCGAACTCGAGGAAACCGCGGTGAAGCTCCTCGCTCTGAATGAAACGCCTCTGGAAACGTTCATGAAATCGATCGAGCATGAATGGATCGGGACTCGACAGCAGCAAATCCTGAGCGATTGTCGCCAATGTCTTGAACAATGCTCACAAGAGGGTGTTCTGTATGATCCCTCGCGTGAGGACGATGGTGTGTTCGACGTGTTGAATCGGTTCGGAACGGTCCAGAAAGACATTGAAGAGTCGATCGAAAAGCTGCTTTGTTTTCCTCCCTGCAAAATCTCTCCTTCCTATCACACGTTGGTTCTTCGAATGCATTCTGCCGTGAAAGAAGCGATCCAACTGAAAGAGTGGGGCGATTTCGAACGTTGTGCGATGGATAGTGAGCACGAGATTGAAGAGTTCTTGGGAGTGATTCGCCAGATTTTGATGTTAGTTTTGATTTGTGTGGACTGTTTGTTTTTTTGAGGGGTAGATAACCGCGGTGAGGCAGGATCTGTCGAAGAGAATTGTCTGAAAATAAACAACCTGGGGGTGGTCATGTACCATTTATTCGCGTTTCCATATGTGTATGAGGAGTAATAGATTCTTGCGTGATTTGCGATGGGTAGAGTTCGAAATGTGAAGCAAACGGTGTTGGTTTGTGTTGATTTGTTTCCACGTTTGCGAGAGTTGCAGCATCGTGCGTTCGATTCGATCGATAAAATGATGAAGGAAGAATCGAAAAAGATGCAGCAAGAAGTGTCGGAAAGTGAGGAAAAGGTGGCAGAACAGGTAAAGGAAAGATTAGAGATGCTGAAAAGTTTAACGGGAGGAGAATTGAGAGAGATATTGACAAAGAAAGTACGAGAAATGGCTTCTGGACTTCAGAACAGGCACAGTTTTAAGGTAGGAATCAGAGTGTTGTGTGTAATGAAGGATGAGAAAGCAATTCGAATACTAAAAACAGTTACATTATGTGTTGTTTGTTGTGAAAAATCACTTCTTTGATAAGTATTTTAATAAGGTTCATAGGAACGAATGTCTAGAAAAGATTTTAACAAAATAATACAAAGATAGGTAATTCTTATCATTTTGGTTGAAATGATGTATTATTAAAAGGAAATCAGTATGTATAATATGTGGAATGAATTACGGGGAAATCACTAAATCAGATAAGATTGCTTCATATTATCATTGCTTTAAACATCATTACAAAGTTATTTGTGTAAAATAGACAGCAAATACAACCAAAAACGACGAAATAGGTTTACATTGTTGTAATGATATAGCATGTAATAGTATATTACTATTTCCATTATTGTATTTCTTTTCATTTCGATGCATATTGTACTTCTGCCACTTCTCTCATTCGTTCATTTCATAATTAGATGTTTATTATATTATGTCCAAAGAGATGTGAATGAGAAATGAAAGTGGATGGCTGGATTTCACTCATATTGAGTAATAGAGAATGTGTAGTATTGCAATTCGATAATGGAATATTCATGAATCAAGGATTTGTTCTCAATGAGCAGAAAGTGTTGAAAGTGTTTGGAAATCATCAAATTGGTGATATTTCATATAATGAAGAACAATCCATTGTAGTAGAGGGAATCGTGGATTTGGATCATGGAACTCGATTTGAAGGAATGATATTGGCAGAAAACAATTTTGGAATTCCATTTGGATATGGTGAAATGTATGATGATGATGGAATATTGGTGTACAAGGGCATAATGATCAATTGGAAACGATTTGGCTATGGAGCGAGTTATCATAATAATGGTTTGATTGAATATGAAGGATATTGGTGTGATGATAATCGATTTGGAATTGGCAAAGTGTATGATCGATATGGTAAATTAGTGAAAGAATGTGAATGGTGTAATGGAATTGAAAGTGATACTGATGAAAAATATGAAGGCGATGGAAGCAAACCACTGAATATGGGAATCAAACATTTGAAACTGATTGACAATTGTGTATTGGTTGATTGGAATGTTACATTGTTGTATAATTTGAAATCTATCGAAATCGGCGATGATTGTTTTGGATCAGTGAAAACATTCAAAATCGACGGATTGAATCGATTGAAAACTATCAAAATCGGAAACAATTTATTCACTCACAAAAAGAATAGGTATGGAGGTGATGAATCGAAATCATTCCACATATTGAATTGTGAATCATTGGAATCCATTCAAATTGGAGAATATAGTTTCAGTGGTTTTGGAGGCGACTTTGAATTGAAGAATCTACCACAATTACAATCCATTCAAATTGGTACAATCGGAAGTTATTCAGGCAATTTCAGTCATTGTTCGTTTGTGCTTCGAGGTATTGATATGATATTGAATATTTGAATGATGCATAGATCTTCCAAATCTACAATCCATTACATTAGGTATTAGTGCATTCTTTTATTCCTTATCAACCAAAATTGAAAGTATTGAATGAATTCGAATGAAATGATTGATATAGATCTACCGTCATTACAATCCTTTCAACTTGGTTGGAATGTACTTGAAGGAAGATGTGTAGATGTATTATATTCATTGAAAATGCGCAGTAACAATGAAATGATTCGATATGATTTGCTTTGTAGATCTTCCAAATCTAAAATCAATAACTTCTGAATAATGTAGCTTCAATTCGCCTGTTTTAGTGACCTTAGAAAGTAATTAAAAATTGAAGTTTGAAATAACTTACATATTCCAAATCTTCAAAATGTCAGACTACCTGATTCATTCTGATATGTTTTTTCGAAATCAATTTCGAGTATTTTTCGATTGATTATTTATGATTCAAAGATGTTACTGCCATTCTGGCTAATGTTGCCTGAATCATAAGGTAACGAAAGCACAAAGTCCTAGTTCACTTGTATACAAAGTATATTTAATATCTTCCTGTTGTTTGTTAATTACACAGTACTATCTCACTATACTATGGATGGTGTTTTGTTACATAACGGTTATCATTGTGCTTCCAAAATAATTATTATGCTTTGTCTCAAATCAATACCCTTAGTCTTCTGATCATTACTCACAGTTTGATCACTTCAAAGAATAACTCTTTTTTCATTCCTGTTTTGTTATACTCATCACCACTCTCACGAAGGTTGTAAGCAATTCTTCATGTTTCAAATCACCTATTTTTGTATCGATCAATAACAATAGCTCCATTGGTATCAATTGCAAAGAATTGTTTATTCTTCATTCAGAAATATGGTAATTGAAATTGTACATTCTTCGGGAGCAAAAGTGGTTGTGGATTTGTTTGGAGCCACTGTTGTTTCTTGGATTCTTCCTTCTGGAAAGGAAATGCTTTATCTTTCATCACTCGCTGATCGATCTGGTAAAAGTCCAATTCGCGGAGGAATTCCAGTGATTTTCCCGCAGTTTTCGAATGGTACTCTTTTTTGTTGTTTTTTTAAGTTCTGAGGGTCCTTTAATGAAGCACGGATTTGCCAGGACATCTACATGGACGTCTGATCCTGTTTATGAAGAGGATGGTTTTAGTGTCTGTCATTTCCATCTTTCGTCCAGCGAAGCAACGAAAGCATTGTGGAACCACGATTTTGCACTCACCTATACTGTTCGCGTCAATGCCTCCAGTTTGTCTACCCAACTTCGGTAATCTGTTATTTTCGAGTGTTTTATGCTTAGTATATCCAACACTGGATCGAATTCGTTTGACTGTCAGTGCCTATTACACACTTACTACTCCTCTCCCTCGATTCTCACCACCTCCGTCGCAGGCCTTCAGAACCACAAAGGCGTTGAGTCCGTAACCACCGGCACACGCCGAGGTTTCCACTTTTCTCCTTTTTTCATTCCCGTAGAATTCATCGAGCCTCACGCCCGCATCCTTTTTAACAGCGAAACAGACGCCAAATATTCCGACGTGACGGCCCCGGTACGGTTTTTCTTATTTTCTTTGAAGCGAAGATCGAAATTGAAATGGCGGATCGAAAGATTCGTTTGGAGATCGAATCGATTCTCGATGAAAAGCAAAAGAAAGCGGATTGCGTGGTGTGGAACGCTTGGGTGGGGCAGCGAGGGAGGGCTGAGGCGTAGATTGAGAAGTGCAGAGCGATTGGAGATATGGAGGATGAGGATTATAAGCGATATGTGTGTGTAGAGCCGGGATGTGTGAATGGGATGACGACCGTGGAGGCCAAGAAGGAGTTGGTGCTGAAGCAGACTATCGTAGTAGTGGAAGAGATGTGGATTGTTTGTTGGATACTGGGAGGGAATGGAGGAGGGAAAATGACAGATTATCGATCCAGACTGAACTATTTGTATGCAGTTTGGAATTCGGAGAGCTGGAAAGGGGGCAGTTCGTTTTTCAAATGGATTCTTCCGGAGGCTTAGGGGAACAGCGAGTTGTTCCATTTCTCCTACTTTTTCGTTTAATCGGAATTATTTTCCATCTGTAAAAGAATTTTCTTATCCAACTGGACTTCAAGCGAACTCCTGTCAAATAAGCCGGTATCTACTTAGTTTGAAAGAATTATAGTTTAGGTCGTATACTAAATCGGTGAAAAGTGATAGGAGCCGTATTGATTTGGCAAAGAGTGACCATCCAAGTCAAGAAGAATGTACAACAATATTAGCAGATCTAAAATGCCCCATTGTCAAAGTAGAATCGACTTATTATACAATAATCTGTAGAAGCGCGAGACGATCGATTATGTGATTCAGAACAATATTTCGGTGCCCATTCATGTATATTTCTCTACAACTCACTACATAGTCTTGGAACAAATGCATCTACAATCTCTACAGTCAACGTCAACTTGATCATCTTCTCAAGATTGCTTCCTTCCTCCAGCAAACCAATCTCGTTTTTCACCCGCTCTTTCTCTTCATTCCTAGCTCTCCTCTCTCAATCCCTCCTCCCTCCGCTACCTCCTCCGCACCTCCGCAGATGTCAACAATCCCGCGGTTTTCTCCACATTATGGGAGTGCTGCAATCGCATCCAATGGAAATCGGAGAAAGAATTCTTCCTCACCCACGGTGCTTTCTTCCTCTCCCCTTCGATTTCTCTATAGGCATGTATATCCGCGGGTTGCTCAAGTTCCATCGAATTCGCGAGGCGCTTTCGGAGTATAACAAATATAATCGTTATCATCACGTGAACAATATGATCAATACCCTCGTGTTGGAGGGACTTTTCGAGGCAGGCTTCCCTGCAGACTGTCTCGTTCTCTTCGTCACGCTGCTACTCGACGTCCAGTTCGATCTAAACCCGAACAATCTCGTCGAAGTCGACGGCGAGCAGCTCATCAACTGGACGAAAAACCTCACAAACGCTTCCCTCGGCGTATCGATGGATTCCAGAACCAATTTCTTCGATCCAGACACAAAAAAGAGACTTTTTGCGTCAAGGAGTTCCACGGTTTCCACGGTTTCCACGGTTTCGATGGAGAGTGGGGAGAAAGAAAGAGAAAGAGAGTCGGAGGAGGAAGAGCCGGTGAGGCTTCGAATGCGAAAGGATGATGCGATTGGAAGTTATCTTGCATTGAACAAACGAGCTTATGAATATGCGATCAGTTCTGCGTGTAAACTGAAGAATTTTGAATATGCGACGATGTTGTATTCGATTTTAACGTCGAATCGAGTGCGTCCTCGGAAGAATGCGATGTTTTCGATGCTGTCTGTGTGTTTTTGAGTGAAGCGAAAGTGATGAATAGTTTGTGAGTGAAAGTGATTGGAATGCGATGAGCGTGAAGTGCCAGAATTCGATCGAAACGCTTCATTCGATTCCACTCACTTCCGAAGAGTAGCCATTGTGGTTGTTTGTTGTTGAAATAGTAAAGAACGGATTCGAACGAATTTTCTTTTGCGACTTCCAATTCTTGCAAACCGATTTTTACACGATTATGAAAAGTTTTACGGTCCGATTGTGGAACGATGCGAGGATTCTTCCATTTTAAGTCTCTCTTTTCTTTTCTTATTGAACTGAAGAAGTCGATTTAAATGTTGTTCCAGAGTCTGTCGCTATCGAGTTCTTTTTGTATTCTCTCATTTCTGCGGTGCGGTTGGCCAGCGATGATTTCATGTGGCTGAAAGGAACCCTCTCCATGAAATTGAATTTGAAATATGATAGATTTATGGATTTGCTAAAAACGGGCTTTTTTCCTGCGCTGCCCTATGAAATGAAAGGTTTCATACTCCGGATTCCTATAATCGATTTACAAGAATGGTTTGAGCAACAATCGAATTATAGCAATCCAGAAATCGCAATGATATTGCAAGCATATCGGAGTAATTTCGATCTGGATTCTGGTGGGAATGATCCAGTATTTCATCTTCTTCGTGCTATTGAAGTAATCGCTCAGCAAGAGGTTTGTGAATTGGCTACACCGTTGAATCAGCAAATGGACATTTCTGAGATGAGTTTGAAGTTACGGCAGGCAGAGAACGAAATGAAGAAGAGAAGGAAAACAAGTAACTCACTTCGAGAAAAGCTAAGATCGATTCGTCATTGTCTTGTTTGTTTTTGAAGTGTTGTATAGAATGAGCACGGATTAATCCAAAGTAAAATAGGATTCTGAATCTGTGGTTTTGGCGTACTTATAATCTAAGCTGAAACAACAAAAATATAGCACACTGGTGATAGAGTTATGCAACATACTAATAAGAGGTTCCATTCGGTAATTCACTCCAACAGTTTACTACAACATTGGAGAAGAAAAGCTAATAAGCACAAAGAGAAATAAGTATGGAAATACGAAACGGAGAAAAAAGAACAGCATCGAGACTTCTCAGCGAGTCACCCACACTGGTACTAACTCGACTCGTGATGACTTAGCTTCCTAGATCGGACGGGTTAGGGCGCTTTCCATCAGATATGGCCGTTCTCATTTTATTATTATTCAATTACCTATTTAAACATCACATTCTTATCATCATTCACTCACACTCCATTTCAATTACACTCAATTCTTTTTATTTCATTTCTCTTCTTCTTTTATCATCATATCAATTTACTGAGCGAGTGAATGAATGAGTGAGCTTTTTGTTTCATACGGATGCCTATTGCGCATTATTGTATGCGTTTGGCCATATTAGGTTAGAGTTATTTTTTCAGACCCTGTCGGTTGCGAACCAACAGCTCGTAGTTGACCCTATTACTTAGTTTCTATCGCTGTTGCTGACCTTGGATAACTAGTTTTTTGCTCATTATAAAAAATTTGGCGTGAAATATTAACTATATATTAATATGCTAACCTTTTCTGTTTATGGTAAAGAGAGGTAAGCCATGTACTATTGCATGCTCATCCTCGGTTCATTTAGTAATGGTATATACTCGTGGATCAACCCTTACAAGTATCGGAACCCCTTATCACTTCCATGACTGTATTGTTCCGACCAATGAAACAACTCGTTTTTATAGGTCACAAAAACGAAAATACACGATTTCTAGTGTATATACATTGTCGTCCAAGATCAATCTCTTGTTATCGGTGCATGTCATGAGTGTCTTGGTTTGATTCTTTGTGCTAATTGTGAATTCCTGGTTATTGATACGTTTGAAGCTGCCCTCAATCACTGCATCTCCCTTCTTCTCAGCCTCAAGGACACGCTTGTACAACTCGGTGTTCTTCACACGCATTTTCTCACCATCGATTGCCACATTACAAAGAACTCCCTTTGCTGTATTTTTACTACGTTCTTCTAATCCTCAAGACAGTACATCTTGTGTCTGAGTGTTACAAACTCGGTAATGCGATGTATGCTGTATTCATCCTTCAAAATAGGTCCCAGCAGCTTCATCTTGAAATTGAGGAATGATGAGAGCGGAGGGAACTTGTTCTTGTCCACCTCCTGATCGTAATAGTTCACAAATTGCCCATAGAAATAGCTCGTGTTTTCCAACTTCAAGTAGTCAAATGACTTGTACATGTCACACATCTTGTGAATGGTGTTCCCTTGATCATTCAACTGCGCGAAAAGCGAGCTTGTGTCTTGTCCCAGTAATTCCACGTTATGGAATGTCGTCTTGAGCACATCATAGTAGAAATCGTATATAATGTGTTTGGACATGCCCAGAAGGCAAATCTGATGAAGAATGGTTTCACCACTTTTTCTCACCGCTTTATTCCGATTGATACTGATCAGATTCTCGGATTATGTGGTGGTTCCTGCGATCATATCGTACCAATGCTTCTGAATGATAGCCTCGCATTCATTCCAAGTGGTGGCGAACTTCACTTTCATTCGATTCAGTTTAGTTTCCACGAATTTGCCATGTGTTGAGTTTGCTAATAACTTGTATAGGTTCTTCTCCACAGTGGTGTTGAACTTGGCTCATTTCTCACTTAACATGTTCACATATTCGAATATGAATGGAGATTGTTTAAAGGGTGTATACATTATACCCTATGAACGAAATCAACCAAAGTAAATTGAATCAATCAATGTCGTACATATTCAGCAGCAATGGAAACAATTACACGTTCAAGAAGCTCGATAACATGCTCATCTATATGCCAGAGAAGGACGGCAAACATGTCCTCGTGCATGAGACAGTGGATGGCGTTCATCAATATTCATGGACGACACATTCTGGTTGTTTTGTGAAAGTCAATAATGCCAAACTGTTTGAACATACACCCATATCCACTCAACCATTCAATAATCAATGCTAATTCCAATTATCTTCTGCTTTATATCTCATAATCACATCGATTCCATGTTACAATGAGAATGATACCTTATTCAAACATTGTGATTCCATCGAATCGATTGTGGATAAGGGATACAAGGTGAGTGTTTCAATGGATGGTGTGTGATTGCTCGATATGCCATTCATCGATACACTCAACAATCTTGTGACCCTTTCCCATACCAAACTGATAAATGGAATCGAATGGACAAGTGAGAGTCATACGATCTCTGTATTCACGAATATCCCTTCTCTTGTATGTCTGAGAGGTGTGAAGAGCATCACGATCGTTTTCAAACACTTGAGCGAGGTTGTTGTTTCTTCTTCTTCTGGGTGCTTGTAATGGGTCGATGTGATCTTGCTATCTCTCTCAATGCATTGGGTTCTTTATCACTCTTGGATTGAGTGACAGGCGGTGCTGGTTGTGGTTTGCATTTGCTAGCCAGTAGTTCCCAATCATAACACTTCTGTGTGCTATCCCTTTCCACATTCTTCACTTCGTACATCAATGGCATGATGTGATCGTCAATGTCAACCACTTCAATCAAGTCCTGAGACCATTTGATCGTCAATGATCGCTTTTCCAGAATGCGAGGTCTTCGTGTCACTCGAACATAATCACCAACATCGAATTGAGGTGTTGTGTCCTTTGCTGAAATGTTGGATGGTTCTATTTTCTCCATGTACAAGATATCGTTGTTGTTGTTAAGCCAAATGTCATTGGGTGTATATCCGATGTCTCTGTTCTTCCTTCCATTATGTCTACGAACTGCACCATCGATCAAATCAAGCCATACACCTTTCCATTGATTGATTGATTGAATGGAACCATGATGTCTTCCTTGATATCTCGAATTGCTCGTTCAGCTAGTACTGCCTTATTCGCTGAATCCATGTGATACATGGTGATATCATACTTGTTCAAGATGTTGATACGAAAGATGGCATTGGTGAATTCGGTACCTCGATCCGAGCAACTATACTTTGGTGATTCACCATATGTCTGAATGATATCCTTCATCGCATGAGTGACTTCTGTAGCACTCTTGCTTTTCAGTTTCTGAGTCATCAGGTATTTCGAATATCCATCAATACATACAAGGACATATTTGTATCCACGATTCTTGTAGAATCCAGTACTCTTTTATGATCCTAATACTTCCTGTATCGATTTGTATTGTTTTGAAGAGAAATCGATAAGATCGATGAAGTATATGTTTCGTTTGAATCCACTAATGATCATTCGAGTGGCACCTCTTCGTTTTGCTGGTTTCCATAGTTCCTTGATCTGATTTATGCTCCACACACACCTCGATAAATGAGTCACTTTATTCAAGGAATGAATAAGTTGTGTCAGAGAAAGAATCACAAACTGGTTATAGACTCGAAATGCATTTTCTCCACTATACACTATTTCAAATAGAGCATCACTCGCATTCAACATTGCGATGATCGTTTTGATATCATATGTACCTCGTAGAATCGATAGAATATGGAGAGTGGATCCAAATACACTCATAACTTGTAGCCATTGTGGAAATTGAGAATGTAGTATTAATCATGGTGTTCAGAATGGCAATGATTTCACTCAGTGTATAATAACCAGGCGAGATCGTTACCTCTTCACCATTGATATTTGTCACCACATTGGTTGAGTCCACATTATTGAACATGACTTGATTGGGTTTGAATAGAACAGTCATGGAAATGATAAATGGATTTCTGAACTTGAAAGGATTGATCCATTCGAATGTGCCATTGATAGGTGAATCTTGTATAAGAATGGAATAATGCATGTTTTCTCTTTACCAAAGACACTTATGACTTGCATAGACAACAATAGATGGATTATGATGACAATATACACATTGGGTTTCAGCTATACAATTAAGCAAACAAACATGTAAATACGAGAGAAATAACAATAATTCACCTTTGCTAGGTATGTCTACTACTTTCTTGTACCCATGTATAACTGATACAACAAACACAACAATAGAAACGAGCACAAGGTTGATAGTAGAAAGGAATCGGAGTAAGAAAGCACAAAACCTGGTTCCTGACCGATGATTGTCGACCAGACAGCCTAGGAATGATAGTCGAGGACCCAGAATCGGTTGGTCGATTACAACAATGGACAAGAGATCGCAATTGTGGTCATTGTGCAAAATAGCATATACAGAAAACTGCTACAAGGTTTCACGCAAATAGTGCCATTCCCTTACTACTGTTGTTCCATATTAATGAGGTTTAAGATGGCTACAAGTTGATAAATCATATTATTATTGATCGAAAGAGCTTTTTGTTTTTGTGAAAATAGGATCATTTTTGTTATGTGACATGTATCAAATATGGATGAACTCATCAATAGAAATAGGAATGATGAATCAGTCATTTACCACAAGTATTGTTGTATTTCCTTTGATATATGACTAATCTGTATAATACAGTCTCGAGATACTTTGAATTAATACTTGGATAATGAATATCTGCAATAGAATAACAACAAATGTGTATTGTTTCATTTTGGTGCATATTGTGTGATATGAATTGTATCAAAGCCCATAATGAATTCACATTCTAAATATGACAACTAATAATGTTGCTAGTTCGTGTTATAAGCTGAGAGAAGGAATGAGCAATATTAACAAACAAGAGTCTTCACAATAGTTATTCTCAATAGTATTGATTGTGAATAGTTGATGTTCTGTCATCATTATTGTTTTGTATGGGAAGATAGAATAATGTGTATTTGTGATTAATTGTATATTTAGGCTATTAGTATATTCCATGGAATAGAATACTGTGAAAATAAGATAGGTATGTGTGGAATAATCAGAAATGGCCAATATGAATGAAAACAACAATACTAGAATGTAATAGAATAGTAGAAAATAACATATGTATGAAGTAGCAATGAAAATGAAGTCATTTTCACAAATTATGACGAACAATAGCTGAAATGATGATATTTCACAGGGATCTGTTTTAGCACATCCTGAAACGAATTACATAGATCATGCATAGTTTTGCTCCATAACAAACAAAATCCAGACAAACACGATTCTGTCATTTCATTGGTTTAACACAATGTTTGATTCTGTTAAATCCATTTTCATAAAATAACTAATTATGAGTAGCAGGAACAATATTGTTGAGTAGTAGGGAAATGGCGCATAAAGCGCGAAAAATTTTTCGGCCCTTTTTCTGCCATTTTTATTCCTGACTGCCATTTTATTCCTGGCTGCCTTTTTGACCATTGTCTGCTTGCCCACCTCGAGTACCACGGCGCATAAAGCGCGAAAAAATTTTCGGCCCTTTTTCTGCCATTTTTATTCCAGGCCTCCTTTTTCAACCTGGCTGCCTATTTCTACCTGGTCACCTCGAGTACCATGGCGCATAAAGCGCGAAAACCTTTTCTGCCATTTTCTACCAATGTGGTAATTGTCTGCCCTTTATACACTGTTTGATAAAGAAAACAAAGTAAAAAAACTTCTCCTTTACTTGTCCTTCAAACGGTAATGTCCAAACGCAAGTGTGTGCACGTTGTCGTCCAAGATCCATCGCTTGTTGTCCGTGCACGTCATAAGGGTCTTGGTCTGCTCTTTCGTGCTGATATCGAAGGCCTGGTTGTTGATGCGTTTGAAGCTGCCTTCGATCACTGCATCTTCCTTCTTCTCTGCCTCGAGGACACGCTTGTACAAGTCGATGTTCTTCACACTCATCCTCTCACCATCGATCACCACGTTGCGAGGAACTCCCTTTGCTGCTTTGTGCACTACATGCTTCTCATCAACCAAGCAGTACATCTTCGGTCTCAGTCCCACGAACTCCGTGATGCGATGTCCGTTGTGTTCGTCCTTGAAGATGGGACCAGGCAACTTCTTGTTGAAATTGAGGAACGAGTCCAATGAAGGGAACTTGCTCTTGTCCACTTCATGCTCGTAATAGTTCACGAGTTCCCCATAGAAGTAGCTAGTGTTATCCAATTCCGAGAAGTCGAACGATTTGTACATGTCACACATCTTGTGAACGATGTTAGCGCGATCGTGCAACTGCACGATGAGCGAATCCGTGTCCTGTCCCAACAGCTCCACGGTGTCGAATGTCGTCTTGAGCACATTGTAGTAGAAATCGTAGATGATGTGTTTGGACATGTCGAGAATGGCGAACCCGATGAAGAATGGCTTCTCCACCCTGCGCACCGGTGTATTCAGCTTGATGCCGATGAGATTCTCGGAATACATGGTAGTCCCGGCGATCATGTCGTACCCATGCTTCTGAATGATTGCCTCACGTTCATGTCATGTGTTAGCGAACTTCACTTTCATCCGTTTCAATCCAATCTCCACAAATTTGCCATAGGTCGAGTTTGCTAACAGCTTGTACAGGTTCTTCTCCACAGTGGTCTTGGATTTGGCTCGTTTCTCACTCAGCATGTTCACGTACTCGAAGATAAATGGTGCCTGCTTGAATCGAATGAGGTGGTGAATGTGCGTGAGACGATATCCCTGTTGAATGCCCAGTTGCAACAGTGAGTAATGCACGAGATACTTTTGACGAGGTACAAGATCACAGATGAGCTTCGGTGTATTCACCTCTTTCACTTTGTCCACAATGTCGTTCTTCTCAGCGTACTTCTTGATTCCATCAGAGTACATACCCGCCTTCTGTACGGGGAAGAATGGCAAGTCATTGAACTTGTCGTGCAGCTCCACTGGTGCCTCGATGTCACACTCGACGAAGAATCCATACTTACCGAACGTCTTGAGTGATTGCACCCACCCATTTGGATCACGATTGATCTTCTCCATCACTTCTCGTCGCTCAGGTACACCCACCAACTCATAAGGCATCATTCGATGCATGGCTCCACCATACAGGTTGTTGGCGTCCAGGTAGTAGATGCCTTGGGACGACGTTGCTTGCTCCTTGTTGTCAATGTCAACCTTGGCATGTCGTTTCACGATCTGTGTGATTCCTCCTCGCAGGTTCTTCAACAATCGCATGAAGTCATCGATATCATTTGTCTCCATCAATCGAATGCCCTTGCTCTCATAGAATTCACCCATGCGATTCAAGAACACTTTCACCAGTTGTTTCTCGGCGAGTCCCTCGTTGGCGTTGATGCGCATGATGTACTGAGCCCATTTCCTTGCGAGGGTCATGAGGCTACTCTCACTATGATCGCCCTCCATTGTAACCTTCAAGAAGAGCGAATATGCCATTTGTGGTGCTGTGATGTAATGCATGGGATCAACACCGAATGCATTCAGTGTGGTAACGCGAAAATGCTCGAATGCATCGGCCATGAGAGTCACATCGAGTACATTGTACAATTCGTAGTATTCACCCCATGTCTTGATATCGAAGGTCTTCCACAGCTTCACCATGTGATCATATTCGTCTTGTGGCATCATCTCTCCCTTCATATCATCAATGCATTGCTCGCGAGAAGGAATGACGGTATTGTTCAATGACTCGTACGACTTGATGAGACTGTAGAACATGGGTTCTTTCCGTGTCAACAGATCGATGTATTCATCATCCCATTGCTTGCCTCGAGACTCGCAGTACTTGCGTAGTTGTTGTTTGGTGTGCACATAGAGGTCCAAGTTGCCTCCAAGTGTCTGTGCAACGATGGAACGCAGTGGACTGCTGATGAGCTTCAACGAGTCCTTGAATTGAATGCCATTGTACTCGATCTGCATCTCCTTGTCTTCAGTGGTTGGAATGACTTCGAGATTCCCACCAGGCATCGTCGCGATGAGCTTCATGATGAATGTGAAGTCGTAGTGCGATCCATTGTGGAAGTAAACTGGTAGACGATAGTTCTTCTTGTTGAATGAGAGTTGTAGGTTACACTTGGTGCAACAGGTGCAGATGTACTGTCCGGCTTCGAAGTGACGTATCTCTCCCTTTCCTGTGGTGTATTCACCTGCCACATGTGCGTGATGACGTACCTTGTCGTCCTCCAGTTTCTTGCGACAGAAGGGACACACGGTTGTTGCACGAAAGTCCTTCTCGATGCTCGGAGAGTTCTCGAGGGGTAATTCATCGAAGAGATACGTTTTTACACTCCCTTGCAATTGCACGAGATAGTCCATGAAAGGACGAAGCTCTTCTTCGCTCTCGTGTGGTGCATGGAAGACTCGCAGTTGGGTATCAATGGCAGGGATACGTGACACGGCTAGACAGGATAACATGATCGGCTTGTGTCTGTTCTTGTCATCAATGGCCGACTCGAAGTCAGCATACACGACGACCGGTGCCGGCATTTCGTATCGCTGGTTCGTGAATCGCAACCGAGTCTCCTCGTTCGATAACTCGTACTCCTCACTCTCATTGACGAGTTCTCGATGTGTTTGTACTTCGTGAGCATGAACGGCTTTACGAGATCCGAAGAAGTCGTCACAGAACCTGCACTTCACGTTTCTCGTTGTATGTCTATTCTTTGCATCACTCTGACGAAAGATGCGATGTTTGAAATCGCTCAAGTCCTTGATGTACATAAAATGCTTGGGAATTTCTTCCCCCTCCCGTGTATCATTCACGATGCAAAGTGACACACATGGGGCAACTTCGTTGCCCCGGGAGCAACTTCGTGGCGGAACTTCGTTCCGCCGGGGGAGCGTAGCTCCCCCACTTCGTTGCTCCCCACATCCACCCTTCCTTTTCGGCTTGTACACTTGATAACATGTGAATAGATCGTATTTATCCTCGGAGTTGTCATCGTATCCAGGCAAGAGTGTGACCTCGAATACATTGAGAGAGACTTTCAACAGTTCTTCCAATCTCGCAAAATTCTCTTCACTCGCGTTGAAGGGTGCATTGTCGCGAATGTTCATCGCCTCCTCCACCTCGTGAATGGTCACTCCGAACACCTTGTTCTTGTCGGGTTGCTTCCACCACTTGTTGTACACACTCGCATCGCCCATCTTGAGATTTGCAATAATCTTGTGCCCGCCTTCACTTGCCAGGATGAGACACCGTTGCAGACATCGGTTGTCATTGATATTCGGGTTGACCGCCGTCTGTCCAATGATAAAAGGTGTGTGGTGCTTGTAGCCCACGAATGTCCGTAGTGGGAACATCTCGACATGGAAGCCGATCCACCCATGGTACGCGAACCCGCTTCCCTCTGTCTCCTGTTCCTCTACACCATTTCGGTACCACTTCAGGTAGTCCTCGATCCACTCATCGATACGATCTCGGCGAACGATGCGGAGGTGTCCCAATCGATCATCGGTGAGGTTGAGAATCTTGGGATCTCCGTCATGTGTCAACATGAGGTTGTATGCCATGATGGTGACGAAACACTGGTTGTACTCGCGCATACCAGTCATGATAAACTTCTTCACGATCTCATTGAACTCCTCGCTTTCATCGAATACGAGGTTGATCGGTTCCACTTCCTCATCGCCCTTTTCACCCGGTAGTCGAACCCACAGTCTCTTGTCATCATCGTTATTGAGCCGGAAGTCCTTCTTGGTGCGCTTCTCATTCATCCATTCCTTGTACATGTCTCCTTCTACGGTGTGATAGTACGTGAGTGCATACCCGAGTGACGAGTTGATCACGTCCGACAAGCGCCCTTCGGCCACTTTGCGATCGAACCGAGCGAATGCCTTATTGCGACGTGCTTCACGTCTCTTCTCCACCGTGTTCATGAACTCAGGCAACGGACGACCTCGCTTGTCACCGAATTCATGTCCATTCCATTCATACTCAAGAAATCGCTCGTTCCATGTCTTGCTTCCAACAATCAGATACTTATGCTCTCCTTTGGGATCACTGACGCGCCTATGTGTCACTCGTCTGTTAGGTGTTACTTGTTTCAGCCCGAATACCTTGTTCGACAGATACGCTCGTGAATCAGGAATGGTCTGATCGGTGAACTTCCCATCGATCTTATAGTACTTGGCTGCTAATCGTTTCCAGATTTGACTCCCAACCTTAATCTTTCGTCCAGTCTCAGGGTTAATAGTATATTCGTCGCGAAAAGAATCCATTTATATATAGGCGACAAATTCTTTAAGTGACCAAAGTGAAAATGGCGTGACTTGGAAAATAGTTATGGAATTTCCAGCCTAGAATGGGAAAATCGCATGGCCATCTTCGTCATATTCGAATTCATCGATGTCGACATACTCAGACTCGGACGACGAATCGTCTGAATCGTCGTTTGCGAATATCTTGTTGATGTCAGGATCATTATCGTATGCTTTGGCTTCTTCTTTCGTCATCTTCACCCATTTGCCACCTCGTGGTCTATAGTTGTCATGGAGTAACTCGTAGTATGCTGTGCCACCAATAATCATGGAGCGATTACTGGGAGAAAGCATTCTCGACTTGGGAACGTACTTCGTCGTATCCGGTGGTAATGGTTTGTCGTACAAGCGATTCAATTTCTCGTCGTACTTGTATCCACGCTTGAGAAGGTTCCAGAAGCGAACTCCGTTGATTTGGATTTCTCGGCCAGTATTGGGATTCAAAGTGTGAGTAGGTCTATTCATTTATATATTTATATATTTATATTTTCTCTTTTAACCCTAGATGCTTCCCTAAATGAAGTACTAAGAAAACAGAAAACAACACATGGTCTTCCCTGAGTACGCACTTGTGAGGACGAGAATATCGAACTCGCCGACATCATCATTCACACCAAGTATCCGATCAATTCCGAGCGTCTATTCGGCTTCAGTGTTTGCTCCCCGCAAGCAAATGTGAACTGTGGTTTGATCTTGCACGACTATGATTGCATGGAGATGACGTTGGATGAAACTCGTCCACCTTTGTTTACCGAGGATGAATGGGAGTATCTATTACCTCAATTGAAATCCAATGGTCTGCTCGGTGTGCCTCTGAACGTGTTTTGGAGAGGCGATGTAGGGGGAGGCTATGCCTCCCCCGTGGCACGTAGTGCCCCCAATTCACTACCCACTCACATAATCGGTGTAACGACCGAGAATCGTGCTGTTTACTTCTTCTCCAACTACTATGTTCGCGTGGTCTTCAAGGTGGTGGATGATGAAGTGCCTCCCGAGTTGTCCGATCTGTTCATCGATGATGGTGCGTGTCTGAAGGGTGTGTACGTTCGTGCATATCAACGAAATCATCCAAAGTAAAAAGTAAATGTCGTACATTTTCAGCAGCAATGGAAACAACTACACGTTCAAGAAGCTCGACAACATGCTCATCAACATGCCAGAGAAGGACGGTCATCATGTGCTAATTCGAGAGACAGTGGATGGTATTCCTCAATACTCGTGGGGGAGTGCGGCTTGTATCGTGAAAGCGAATGAAGCATTTGTCTTCGAGTACACGCCAGATGCTACCGAATCATTCAATGGCGAATGGGGTGGTGATGGTATGCCGCCTATGCCGTCCGGATCGTACCTGATAACCACGACTGTCATAACGTACCTTCCTGACGACATGTTCAACGATTGCACGTCAATCGAATCCGTGGTTGAAAAGGGTTATCGAGTGCTAGTCACGTTTGACAACACGCCTATCCTAGACAGACCGTACATCGATACATTGAATAGTCTTGTGTCTCATACTGGTTATGCTGTTGTAATTGTTGGTACCTCTCCTGTCCTTCGTACGTATTCGAATCTTCCTCTCATGCTTCTAGGTGGTGTGAAGAGCATTACGATCGTTTTCGAACATTTAGGCGACGTTGTTTCTGTGGCGGAACAAAGTTCCGCCGGGACGACAAAGTCGTCCCATTCTGACTCCTCGTAATGGGTCGATGTGATCTTGCTGCCTCTCTCAATGCATTGGGTTCCTTTCGACTCTTGGATCGCGTGACTGGAGGTGCTGGCTGTGGTTTGCATTTGCTTGCCAGGAGTTCCCAATGATAGCACTTCTGCTTGCTACCGCTTTCCATATTCTTCACTTCGTACATCAATGGCATGAATCGATCGTCAATGTCAACAACTTGATACAAGTCCTGAGACCATTTGCTCGTCAATGATCGCTTTTCCAGAACGCGAGGTCTTCGTGTCACTCGAACATAATCACCCACATCGAATTGAGGCGTCGTGTCCTTCGCTGTCATGTTGGATGGTTCTGTCTTCTCCGTGTACAAGATGTTGTTGTTCCAAATGTCATCAGGCGCATATCCGGTGTCTCTGTTCTTCCTTACATTGTGTCTACGAACGGCACCATCGATCAAGTCGAACCATACACCTTTCGATTGATTGAATGGAACCATGATGTCTTCCTTGATGTCTCGGATTGCTCGTTCGGCTAGTACTGCCTTATTCGCTGAATCCATGTGATACATGGTGATGTCGTACTTGTCCAAGATGTTGGTACGAAAGATGGCATTGGTGAACTCGGTGCCTCGATCAGAGCAAATATGCTTTGGTACACCGTATGTTTGAATGATATCCTTCATCGCATGCGTGACTTCTGTGGCACTCTTGCTCTTCAGTCGCCGAGCCATCAGGTATTTCGAATATCCATCAATGCATACAAGGACATACTTGTATCCACGATTCTTGTGGAATCCTGTACTCTTCTGGCTGCCCAACACTTCCTGAATCCATTTGTCTTGTTTGGAAGAGAAATCGATGAGATCGATGAAGTATATGTTTCTCTTGAATGAACTGATGATCACTCGAGTTGCACCTTTTCGCTTGGCTGGTTTCCGTAGTTCCTTGATTTCATTCATAAATGAACCGCTTTATTCAATGGCTGAAAAGTGCATGGAAATGGATGAGTGGAAGGAAGAACCACAAACTGGTGGTGGACTCGAAATGCAAGGACAGATGTCACTGCCTGTGCGTGTACAACGAGAAGAACGAGAGTAGTGATGATAGTGGAAGTGATATATCGATCAGTCCGACAGAGATTAAAGTGAAATGAGGGATGCCTAAATAGATTTAAATAATGTAAACATAAATAGAAATACAAATGAACTGTTGGATGAATGATGAACGTCTTGATATCACACGTAAATATGTGCATGATATGATTAATTCATTTGTTGATGATCCCAAAGGTACAAATTATCATAATGAGTATAATCCTCCATATATGTTGATAAATTCACCTGATCTTCAACATCTTCTTGTGAAATCATGTAATGATGATAAATACATAGTGAAGTGGGGTGAAGTAGGAGGACTTGCTGAACTCCGTGCTTTCAATGAGAATATCTATGATATCGAAGGTCATCGTGTGATGACATTAGGTGGTGATATAATTATCATTGATATCGATGGTGTTGCATTTGATCAACTCGAATGTGTATCGGGTAAACGATTACCGCCAAAGTAAAAGACTGGAAGCTATGGTTTCCAAGTCGCCCTTATTTCACTTTGTCCCTTAAAGTTCTACAATCGTGACTTGGAAGTTCGAGTATAAGTGCGAGATAGTTGTATCACCACCGCGTGTCACAACGAGCTCTAATCCACCCTCTTTTAACGGTGAAAATATAGATGTGCCAGAGACGTTCATTGTTGGGGTTGGGTTGTCAAGTGTTGTCTTCAGCAACGTTGCTTGAGACGTAGTGATTACCAAGGTCGGCGTGTCTGTAAAGCCTACGAGTGCCTGTTCGTAGTTATCACACTTGAGACTCAAATTAATCGTGACCAGATACTTGCTGTTCGAAGATAACATGAGTCCTTCCGTCAAGTTCGAATTGTCCGATCCGAGTATCTCGGATACGACGGTGTGACCACTACCAGACCAAGAGTACGTGAACGTCTTGGAGAGCTTGGCAGGCTGTGGCTCGAAGGATATTCCACTGCTAGTCACGTTCAGCAAGTACGATCCTGAGTTGGACGGGATGGTCAATTTGCTCACACCCGTTCCATAATTGATCACGATACATTGTTCTTCATTCGTACATCCAAGAATATCTTTATAGATTACATTGGAGTCAAGGATGCTCGTTGTGGGTACTTCAGTATTTGTCTCGTTCTTGAAGACGAAGTAGCCAGAAGAGTTATTCATCGCAGGCACGTTCACACCGAATGCACTATTGCCCTTGTAAGCAATGAGACACAGGTTCGTCGACTGCACGCCGAGGCAATCGTGGAATAGAGTTGAGGCGTTCATTGTCTCGAATGTGTACTGAATTCCGAAAGCCCCAGCCTCTACTCCTTTCAGGATGTACGTCCCGGACTGATCTGGCAGGAACAGATCTTTACGAGTGCTCGTTGTCGAGTTCCAGTTGGCAATCGCGTACTTGTTCGATGTGGTACCGAGACCGATAGCCGTGTTGATCGTAGTCGCACTGAATAACAAGAACGAAGGATTGCCATCTTCGTCCATGTTCAGCACGTACTTGCCGCTACTAGGCAGATCGAGCTCTCCGAATGTGCTATTGTTGATAAAGTATGGAATCGTACCTTTGGAATCAATGGTAATCGCCTGGCTGTTGCTGTCTTTGAAGTACGAGTTGTCGAGCGTGGTGAACTCTTCAGGCTGCTCAGGTACTACAGTGCCCGCGTCCGTCCATGTGAGGAGACCATTGTCTCCCTTGGTGAGTACGTAGTTTCCATTGGACGCAGGAAGACTGAATGTGTCGAATGAGCCGTCCGAGTAGTACTGGAGACCATTCGTCATCTCCTTGCGTTTGAACACTCCATTCTGGAGATATACAAGTTTCTCTGCTGTGCTTGACATTTACTATATAGTAAATGGCAACTACAATTCCTCCTGTGCATAACTACGAATCGCAGATTGTGTTCAGCAATCAGTCCAATAACATCAAATCGACCGATGTGATCAATTGGACGATCGCTCCATCCGGTGATGACGTGTACTTCAATCTCTACAAGTCACGAATGACCTTCAAGCTCAAGATCACCGGGTTGGCAAATAATGCAGGCAGTTCGTCGAAGGATATCTATGTTCCGGTGAAGAAGAACATGTCGGGTATCGTGAACAACACGAAGGTTACGTACACCTATTGGAATGGTGAGAACTTGGCGTCCTTGCCTCTGAGTGCAGACAACGAGAACATCGGTCAGATCCGGTCACTCTTGAATGCACTCACGGACAACAAGCACAACAATGTGGTAAACGAAGGACTGAAGGAACTGTCCTACATCTACTACGATGACCGTGACTACGATACAACCGATAAAACCGCACGAACTGCGGCCATCCTGGGTCGACCTTATGGCGGGAAGTTATTCTACAACATGCTCAAGTTCGTACAGCCACCTGGATCGACCACGGCGTACACGACGATCAATGTGAACTTTGCAGACATCTTTGAAGGTTGTTCTCAGGAACGATTCATCAATCTCACGCAGATGGATGCTCAGATCTATCCCACGAACGACGATGCATACTTCTACATCGATGCTGGCAAAATCAATACCGCTACAAGTCCGGACGCTGTTCCATCAGCCACGGCTTTCACCGGTGTATACTTCGATACATGCACGCTTTGGTATCACAGTTACAAGACGAGCGATGATTCGACCTTCGATCCTGAAGACACTCAGTTGGTGAAGAACCAGATCATGACCAAGACGTTCCGCATTCCTTCTGGCCAGAACTTCATCGATGATCGTGTGCTGGTCAACTTCCCCGTCAAGATGATGTTCATGATGTTCACGGACGACAATGGCGATTTCTCGACTCTCAAGGACATTCGATTCAAGCGTATCTCATTGAACATCGCTGGTGAACAGAAGCGTATCATCAATGTGGACAACACGAACACACCTGATGGAATTGATCACACGTTCTTCGAATGGATGGACTATCTTAGTGCAATAGTCGTTCCGACGAGTACGACACGCTGTTGACGTACAAGACGTGGTTGAATCAGTTCCGAATCTTTGCCTTCCCGTTAGCCGAGTGGTTCCCGATGCGAGCATCGAATCAGATCCAATTCGAAATCGAGTTGGAAGACGATGTTACAGCGACGACCCAGATGCACCTCATCATGATCCGTGCCAATACTGTGAACGCTTAGGTGGAAACTATGATCACTTAAAGAATTCAATAAGTAAATATAAATAGATATGAGCAACAAGATTCAGGTTTTCGATCTTTCCAACACTTCTAACATTTCTCTCACCAAGGACGGCTTCAGAGAGAAGGGTGACTCAGCCAAGATTTTTGCATGATTACCGATGCTACCATTGTTTTCGTATGTGACAACTCAAAGTTCACCACTGACAAGAAGAAGCTGTTCAACGATATCACGACCATTCTTCCCAATGAACAATCGGAGAATCTGCATGCTCTTCTTGATGCGACTGAAAAGGACAATCTTCCCTATCGTTCGAATGATAATGACGAAGTCTTGTTCAAAGTGAAAATGAGACCAGATATGAGAATCATGGATAAGGACAAGAAGCCCATTAGAATCAATATAAAGGATGTTCCTTGCATTGCTCTCCGTGATTTCAAGGAAGCCACGGTTGACATCGCGATGAC